>NC_143582.1:10565965-10720251 GCF_048544385.1 Mastigoproctus giganteus
TCTCTCTTTTGGCATCATAAATATCCTTCTTCTGCATCCAAAAATACTGAGCTTTTTTCATTTTCTCTCAACGTTAATTTTCGTCTAAATTGCTACTCACTCTGTACACATCTCAAATCCGCCCAACCAAGGAATATTCTTCTGGGTTGGTACCCCCATAACCTCTCTCATGGTTCTAGTCTCCATTCAAAAGAGGACAGTCAGATTAATCAATGACCCATCTCTTACAAAGTCTGTCCACTCCCTTTTTTTATATACACTCTGTTTTTGCTGAGTACCAGCTTACCCAGAAGTACGTCAAATTTCATATCTACATCTATAAATCTCCACCATGGCTACCTAAATACCATTCCACCAAAAACACTTCAACCCATACCTATTCATCAACTCCACCATTCCACCAAAAACAGTTCAACTCATCAACTCCACCATTCCTATATGTCCACCATTTACCGAAACACTGTCTCATACCTACTAACACATGCAAACTCAACCATACCTACCTACATACATACCATACCATCAAAAGATTGTCTCATACCTATACATATAAGCACCATCATATCTATATATGTATTACCAAAACAGTCTCATACCTACACTATAAATACCATTATACGGATGCATATATTTATACTACCAAAATACTGTCTCATACCTACATATGCAAATTCCATTATACCTTCAATGTATTGCACTACCAAAAAACTGTCTTATACCTACCTACCAACTCTACCGTAACTACCTACCACGCTATCGCATACCATCTCTGCCACACCTACCTACATACCAACCACACTATCAAAAGACCACTTCGTTTTCATACCTACACATGCAAAAATATGTAGGTATCATACCTGCACATGCAAACTCAATCATACCTACTACTAAAACTCATAAATACGCCTCATACCTACGCTATAAAAACCATTATATTTATGTATGTATTTTTACTAACAAAACAGTCTCCCACCTTCATACCTACACATAAATTCCACCATACCTGTGTATGTATTGTACTATCAAAAAACTGTGCCATACCTACCTACACCTAACAACTCGACCATAATCACCTACTACACTATCGCATGACATCTCTGCCATACCTGCCTACATACCAGCCACGCTATGCAAAGACCATTTATCTCATACCTACACATTTAATCATACCTAGTACATATCATACTACCAAAACACTTTGTCTCATACCTACGTACTTACCTACCTATACCTATCAACTCTACCAAAACAGTCTCCCACCTACATACCTACACATAAATTCCACCATACCTGTGTATGTATTGTACTACCAAAAAGCTGTCTCATACCTACCTACACCTAACAACTCGACCATAATCACCTACTACACTATCGCATGACATCTCTGCCATACCTGCCTACATACCAGCCACGCTATGAAAAGACCATTTCTCTCATACCTACATACTTACCTACTTATATCTATCAACTCTGCCATACCTACGTACTTACCTACTTATACATATCAACTCTGCCATACTTATGTACTTACCTACCTATACCTATCAACTCTGCCATACCTACCCACTTGCACATACTAACTTCACTATACCTACCTATTCGCTACTTTCATATATCTACCTACCTACCTACCATCCATCTACCAGAACACGTCAATTTTCATACCTATCAAAGGTATTTCAAATCTCATATCTACAACTAATAATCTTCACTATACCTACTTACAGACAATACTACGCAAATGCTTAGTGTCATACCTACCTACGTAATCATTTCATATCTCCCTACTTACCTATCTATAGGTATGGTACTGCACGTACTTGTGCAACACTATACCTATATACCGACAAACCAAACTGGACGAGATAAACTTACTCAGGTTTGTTGGTTCGAAGGTTTGTTTAATGCAGGAGTTGTACGAAGGAGAAAAATCCAGGCATGATTGGAAATCGTGCGTTTAAAGTGAAAAGGCTAATTCAAATGAGATTCGAATCCAGGAAGGCAGGGAGCGAATCAGCGTTCATCAGAATTCTCTCATTTACAGGTTTTTGATTTCCCAGCAGTCACATCAGGGCGTTTGCTCTACTTGAATTTCAAGTCGACTTTAGGTAGCACACGCAAGCGCGTTAACCTCCCTGCTCGTTACTGATGACCCCAAGGAAATCAGCGACCTCTTACGATTGAATTATAAATTCTAATAGTTCCCGATTAGATACGAAAACTGATTAATGTACATTTTTGTTTGTTTTTTTTCTCCTCTGGACTTTATGCATATTAATTTTCTGGGTTTGCACCTTTCACTGCGTGACCATCTCCAAAGTCGATTTTTTTATTTATTTTTTGCAATAATCTTCATCAGGCGCCTACGATTAAAGAAACATGTCTGTCTTCTGAAAACGTGAACTTTAAATATAGCCAGAAAACGAAGAAGTTTTGCATATTAAAAGATGAAATGCAAATGGAATCGTAATTTAAAACGTCTCCGATTGAAATGGGGTTGTCGTGGTGGTAACCATGGCAACGTCACGCGCAAAGTGGAGTCGCTGTCAACGAGGCTATTTAGCGATCTTTTAAATACAGTTTTACACCCGAAAATGTCGGATATTAATTTTAAGAAGGTTGCGGTGGGGTGTGGGGGGGGAGGTTATCGATTTGATTGGTTTGAAGTAGAACGTTATTGATTTGTGCTTCGATTTTGCACTCCTTAATGGGTAACGAGAATCCATAAATAAAAAAAATGGGGACACTTTTATCATGTGTTTAAATACTCTGTCCAATCAATTTGATTAAAATTTCTTTTTTTCTCTCTCTCTTTCTCTCTGCTGGATGCACGTCGAGGTGTAGAGAGAAAGAAAGAGGCAGAGGGAGAGAGAGAATAATAGAGGGACATTTGGCAAATGATTTGAAAGAGAAAGCCGATCGATGTAAAATGTTTTCCAATAAGCTATTTGGTGAGAAGTATGAGTCGTTGCCATGGAAACCGAGCATTGTATTCGGAGATTGCGTACTGAAAGGTTAATTCGCTGTTTTGAGCCATTTGCATTCGTAAGTGCAGTTCTCTGGGAGAGGATTTTGACAGCTGCCCCCCTCACAGTTTGTTCATAATTCCCACCCCTCCCCCTTTTTTCCTTCTTTCATAGTTTAAGAAAGTTTTACTTGTTGCGTAGCTCTTTTCGTGTTCGGCTAATTTTTGCCCTATTTTGATTCGGTCTCTGTAAAAATTGCCTTTCCCCTTATAGGCGTCGATTAATTTCGGGTGGGGATGGTGCGTGGGTGAGAGCGAGATGCAGTGAAATCAACATCTGCACCAGTCGATTGTTGAAAGCGTTTGTTGATGAAGAAACTTTCAAAATGAATGAACGAATGTCGTTTTCAAGTAAGTCAGCGTCCGGTACTTGTGAGAATGGGAAACGCGTCATTCACAGTTTGCCACTTATTTATCTTGTCACCTCCTTTCTCTCTTTCTTGTTCACTCTCTCTATCTCTTTGTTTCTTTTTCTTTCTGTCTCATTCTTTCTCACTCTCTATCTCTTTGTCTTTCTCTCTCTCTCTGTCTTTCTTCATATATTTCCTGTCTCTTTCTCTTGCTCGGTCTCTCCTTCTCTCTCTCTCTCTCTCTCTCTCTCTCTCTCTCTCTCTCTCTCTCTCTCTTTCTCTCTCTCTCTCTCTCTCTCTCTCTCTCTCTCTCTTTATATCTTTCCTTATCTCTCTCTCTTTCCCTCCCTCTCCCCCGCTCTCCATATCTTCCGTTTTCTCATTGTGCCTCTATCTTTCCATCTCTCTCTCTCTCTCTCTCCTTTTCTTCCTACCTTTACTCTTTCTTTATCTTCTCTTCTCTGTTTCTTTCTCTTTCTGTTTTCTCTGTCTCTCTCTGTCTTTCCCTTTCGTTTTATCTCTCGTTCTTGTTTTCGTTTGTCTTTCTCTTACCCTTTCTCTCTGCCTCTTCCTTTATCGCTCATTTTTGTCTTTTTCTTTTTCCTTCTGTGCTGTCTTTCTCTCTCTCTCTCTGTGGCTTTTTGTATTATCTTTCTCCATTTCTGACTTTCTCTATTATCTCTCTCTCTCTGTGACTTTCTCTATCTTTCTCTCTCTCTATTATCTCTCACTCCCTCTCCGTGTAATGTTTCTCCATTTCTCTCTGTGACGCTCTCTGTTATCTTCCTCTATCTCTCTCTGTGCCTTTCTACTTTCTGTGTTATGTTTCTCCATCTTTCTTTCTCTCTCTCTCTCTCTCTGTGTGGCTTTCTCTATTTTTATTTCTGCGAATTTCTCTATTATGTTTCTCTCTGTGACTATATTATCTTCGTTCTATGCGACTTTGACGTAGGCGAGTGGTCAGGAATGAGAGTGCATAGCACGTGTTCCTTGAGTGTGGACCGGGGTTCGATCCCGTGACTACTAAATACGATAAATATTTGTATTGACGATTTATTGTAAACTCTACTGACTTGGTTGTCGTGCCGGAGTATAAACAGAATTTATTTTCTTTGTCTCTCTCTATCCTCTCCCTGTCTCTTTCATTCTCTTTCAGTTTTTTCTCTGTTTTTCTTTCCTTGAGCATCTCTCTCTCTCTCTCTCTCTCTCTCGCTTTCCTATCTTATCTACATGTGTTTGTCCGTCTTTCATCAACTTGTTTCTATTTTCTGCTGCCTTCTAAAGGAGTGTACCCTTCCTCCTCTGTCCGTACGGCCCTTACCTTTTATTTATTGGCCCGCTGGATTCCCCGTCCGCCTGATTACTCCGAACGAGTGCTTTCTGGCGGCCAGGTATGCCGAGGTCCGAGGCCTACCGCGTTTACGATGTTGTTATCTCTGTCCGACCGACTGTTCCTGCGGACGGAGGTCGTCTAAGAGCGTTCCAATGACTCGAACACGCCTTTCTTCTCATAAAACCGCGCGCTTTGTACGGTCCGCTATTACTGCGGCGTTTTATTCGGAAATTATTGTTTCCGCCCGACAGCCAATCGGATTTAATGTTCGCCCTCAGCGGAGGTACGCGCGATGATCACGTGACGGACCCCGATAAAAAGTGGCGGAAAATTGTCCCGAAAAGTGCGTTATTAAGCAGACGCCCGTCAAGAGGGACCATTTGGCGCTCCCCTTGGCGGGGGAGGTGCATTGGAGACTGGGATGATTGGGTTTTAATGCTTCGCCCTCCTCCCCGAAGAGCTCTTACAGGGGGCGAACGCTGTTCTCTTGTTTCTTCTTCTCCGCGTGCATTTGCTCGACCCCGGAACTGGCAATTTTAAGTCATTCTCGTCTTTTTATTCTCTCTTCCTTCCTTTGCCTCAGTTTAATATCATTTACCCCCCCCCCTTCCTTTCTGTGTTTCTCTTTCTTTCACTCATCCTTTTTCTCTTTCTAGCTTTGCTCTTCATCTGTTCTTCTTATACTGCTAAGTATAAGAAGAACCAGTTTCTCTCTCTAAAATAATCCTTTTAATCACTTCCCTCTGTCTGCCCGTTTTCGCTTCTCTCTCTCTCTCTCTCTCGCTCGCTCTCTCTCTCTCTCTATCTATCTGTCTATTTCCGCTAAGTCTGCCTGTCTCTGTTCTGTATTTGCTTCTCTTTTTTTTCACTTTTCTATATGTTTCTCTTTTCTTCTGTCTTTCTCTCTTCCCTTCTCTTCTCTTTTTTCCTCTCTCTTTCTCTGTTTCTCATTCCTTCTATCACTCTGTTTCTGTGAACTGCTCTGTCTTTCATATCTTCCTCTGTTTCTCTTTCCTTTTCTCTCTTCTCTCGTTCTGTTCCTTTCTTTGTTTCTCTTCTCTTCTTTCTCTTTCCTACTTACTCCTTTCTGTTTCACTCTATCCGTCTTCTTCTCTCTTTCTCACTCTCTATATGTTTCCCTTTCCTTCTCTCTTCTCCTACTCGTTATGTCACTCTCTTTCGCCTTCCTTCTGTGTCTTTCTCCTTCTATATTTATTTTTCTTTCTGTCTGTTCATTTTCATTATGTGTCTTTCTCCTTCCTCTGTCTCCCTTTCGCTGTTTCTCGTTCTTTCTCTCTATCTTCTTCGTTCTCTCTTTCTGTAAATCGCGGATTCGTGATTCCTGATGAAGCTCCAAAGATGGCAGAAACAGCCTAAAATCTTCGCCCTCGTAAACCCATCATTCCACGTTGACACCTGAAGAAATCTCTCATCGAACCACTTTCCAACTCTTAAATGCATCCACGTTTTTTTTATTTTCTGACGATAGATGTCGCCTAGGTATGCATGCGCCTCGCCCGCTCATTAAAAGTGCGCGCTCATCGAGAGAAATAAATCACTCTCGAAACGTAATCCTGTTTGAATATCTAAAGATCGCCAAATGTCTTTAATTGAAGGAAAATGTCGGCCAGAATGGGTCGATTAGAGTTTTCTGTCCGCGCCACCGAAAAACAGCGGAAACGTCGCCGTCAGTTTCGCAGATATCCGTCGAATAAGAAACGCCGAAAATTCAGCGGAGGGGGCCGCTAATGCGTTCATGAAATATTAATGAGGGATCTTCCCGAGTCATTGCGACGAACAAAAGAGAAATTTTAGGCCGCGAAATCCGCGGATACTTTGCGAATCTCAGACGATCACCGTCGTGTGAGAATGATGTCCGCACTCATTGAAAAAATATTCATGACCCGAGCCGGAGCAGCAGAAACAAAAGGCCCTCCCCTGCCAACGGCGACTTTGGCAGCGCATTTCAATTGAAATTATCCAATTGGCACGAGTTTCTGGGGAATCGGCCAATAAGCATGCGCCGATAGATAGATTACCGAATATACGAGGTACGCGGATGTGCTGCCCGATGTCATCATATTATCGAAATGATCGTGGAGCGACTTGTGT
This sequence comes from Mastigoproctus giganteus, assembly GCF_048544385.1. Classification (NCBI taxonomy): domain Eukaryota; kingdom Metazoa; phylum Arthropoda; class Arachnida; order Uropygi; family Thelyphonidae; genus Mastigoproctus; species Mastigoproctus giganteus. The sequence goes on from NC_143582.1 coordinate 10,572,786, forward strand.
CATTCGAAAATCTGTAAATATTCGTCAGACGCTATTGCTTAATTTCGTTCATCTGTTTTGCCCCTTTCTTATCGCTGTCTCTCTCTCTGTTTATTTCATTCTATTACCTCTCTCTGTCTACTTCAAACTATTATCTCTCTCTATTTCTTTCTGTCTAATATTAATCTTCCTCTCTCTCTATTTCACTCTATTATTTCTCTCTCTCATTCTATCTCTCTTTATCTCTGTCTATTTTGCTCTGTTCTCTCTCTGTCTCTCTCTCTCTCTTTCTCTCTATCTCTTTCTAATATAATTTCTCTCTTTCTATCTCTCTAATATTAGTTTCATAATTTCGCTATAATCTCTCTCTCTCTCTCTCTCTCTCTCTCTCTCTCTCTCTCTCTCTCTCTCTCTCTCGAGCTGTTTAATATTAATCTTTGTATTGTTCTCCCCAGTATTAATCTGTCCTCGTGACTGTCTGTTCCTCTCTGTGTAATTTTTATTGTTTCTCTCTCTTTTCTCTTTTTTTTCTTTTATCTTTCTATCTCTCTATTTCTCCTTTCCTCTTCTTATATATGTATCTTTCTTTTTTCTCTTTATGTATCTTTCTTCTTTCTCTTTATATTTCTTTCCATCTTTCTCTGTCATTTGTTTTTCTTCGTCTCATTCACTTTCTATTTATTTCTGTCTATATTTTGCTCCTCTATTGTTTGCTTCCTGCTTCTTTCTTCTCTTTCTCTCTCTCTTTCTTTCTCTCTGTATCTCTCACTGCTCCTGTCTGTCTCTGTCTGTGTTTCTCTCTCTGTTTCTCTGTTGTCTCTCTCTCTTTATTTTTCTGCGTGTCTCTCTGTCTCTCTCTTTGTGTGTCTCTTTCTTTCTCTGTGAGTGTGTCTCTCTCTCTCTTTCTGTCTGTTTCTCACCTCACTCTGTGTGTATCCCTCGGTGTCTCTATCTGTCTCTCTCTCTCTCTGTGACTCTTTCTTTCTCTGGGTGTCTGTGTCTGTCTGTTTGTCACTCTGTGTGTATCTCTCGGTGTCTCTGTCTGTCTTTCTCTCTCTCTCTATTTCTCTTTCTCTGTGTGTGTGTCTCTCTCTCCGTGTCTCTTTTTTTCTCTGTGTGTGTGTGTGTGTGTGTGTGTGTGTGTGTGTGTGTGTGTGTGTGTGTGTGTGTGTGTGTGTGTGTGTGTGTGTGTGTCTCTCTGTATTTTTCTTTCTCTTTGTGTTGTCTGTTTGCCATTCTGTGTGTATCTCTCGGTGTCCTTGTCTGTCTGCCTTTCTTTCTATTTCTCTGTCTCTCTCTTTCTCTCTCTTTCTCTCTCTCTCTCTCTCTCTCTCTGTTTGTCACTCTGTGCGTACCTCTGACTGTTTCTGCGTCCGTCTGTCTCTCTCCCTTTATCTTTCGGTCTTTTTCTCTCTCTATTTGTCTGTCACATTTCCCTCTATCTTTCGCTCGCTGATTTCTGTCTAATTTTTTGTTTTCTATCTTCGACCAAGAAAAACAGATATTTCTCTCTCTCTTTCTCTCTCTTTTCCTTTCTCTCTCTTCATAACGTTTCACTTCTAAATAAATCCAACGTTTTGTTTTTAGCTTGCAGTTTAAGGTTGTGTCTCAGTTTACGTATAGGGTTGGGGTTGGGTGGGGTTGGGTTGGGGTTGCACATCTGTAGATAAATGAGGGTTGTCAAATTTGAAAGCGAAGTGTTCGATTAAACTGTGTTTCTGTTGGAAGAATTCGATTGCGTTTGGCTCGGTTGCCACGCGCTGTGTTTTCTCAGAACATACGTTAAGTTTAAAGTAGTGGTGCCAAGTTGGTGTTTGCATCCGTATAAATCCTCCCTCGCAAACAAACACGCGCTCCAACGGAACTCCGTCGGGCACGTGCAGGTCGGAGAACACTAAAACGCTCCGCTTATCCATCGAAGTATCGAAAAGAGCGAATATTTCGAAGAACAAACACCTGTTCCCCGAATGGTGGAGAAATGGGGTTTCATAAAATCCATCAGCCCTGCTGTCTAACTCCATCTTTATTCTTCTTTGTCAAGAGGTTCGGGAAGAAGATTTTGTTAGCCTACAGAGAGAGAGAGAGAGAGAGAGAGAGAGAGAGAGAGAGAGAGAGAGAGAGAGAGAGAGACAGAGAGGGGGGGGGATAGAGAAAGACAGAGTGGAATTCGCCCGGGAAGGAGTCAGATAAAATGTTTAAAGTTTAGGGTGTTGAAATACATGATTGAGTTCGTGACAAAAAGCGCCTGCAGCTCTCTCAAGTTTAAAGTTTGATCTTCGACAAAGAAAGATAGAAAGAAAGAAAAAAGCAGCGAAAGTAGAGAGGAATGGGAGGAGAAAAAAGTGATACGGCGAATAGAAGTACACTTTAAACACGGGAAGTGTTAACTTCATCTTTCTGTCCATTTATAGCATGTTTGGATTTTTTTTTATTTCTTCGAGAATGTGGGATTTATGCAGAGATCGAACGTGAGGAGGCAGAGAAAGAGAGAGAAAGAGAGAGAAAATGAAACAGAAAAAGAAAAAGAAAGAGAAACTGAAGGAGAGAAAACTTGATAGACAGAGAGAAGGTAACAGAATCTGAGAGACAGACAAAAAACAAACAAGTGGGAGGAAAAGAGAAAGACAGACAGAAAGAAAAATAGCGAGATATGAAGAAAGAGAGTGATACGGGAAGAGAAAGACAAAGACAGAGGAAGAAAGAAGGAAAGAGAGACTGACAGAAAGAGAGAGAGAGGGAGAAGGAAAGAGAAACTAAGAGAGACAGAAGAAAAAAGGGAGAGAGACAAGGAAAGAGAAACTGTGAGACAGAGAAAGAGAGAGAGAAGAAAGAGAAAGTCAAACAAAGAAAGAAAATTAAAGAGAAACTGAGGGAGAAAGAATGATAGGCAAAGAGAGATGGTAATAGATCTGAGCAACAGACAAAAGCAAAGAGTGGGAGGGGGAAGAGAGAGACAGACAGACAGAAGAACAAAGAGAGAGAGAGAGAGATGAAAAAACGAGAGTAATACACAGAGAAAAAGAGACACCGAAAGAGAAAGACAGAGAACCAGAGAGGGGAAAGAAGAAAAGAGAAACTGAGGTAGAAATCGATAGATAGAAAGAGAGACAGAAAGATAGAAAGAGAAGGAGAAAGAAACTAAGACAGAAGAATAAAGTGAGACCGACAGACAGCAGAATAAAGAGAGCAAGATAGACGAAAAAATAGAGTAATACGGGAAGAGAAAGAGAGACACCGAAAGAGAAAGACAGAGAGAGAGAGAAAGAAAGAGAAAGTGAGACAGAGCGACAACCGGAAAGAGAGAGAAAGAAGAAAATAGAAACGGAGAGAGAGACCGACAGACAGAATGAGTGGGAGAGAAGGAAAGATAAACTAAGATAGAAGAAGAAAGCGAAAGAGACAAAAAAACAGAAACTGTAAGACAGACAGACATGGAAAGAAAGAGAGCGAGTGAGAAGGAACAAAGAAAAACTGATAGAAAGATAGAAGAAGAAAGAGATTATGAGAGAGAGAGAGAAGAAAGCAAAACTGAGAGACAAGAGTTAAGAAAGAGACAGAAGAACGACAGAGAGAAGGAAAGAAAGAGGCAGGGAGAGATGAAGGATAACCTGAAAGCGAGAGAAAGAGAGAGATGGAAAGAGAAACTCTGAGAGAGAGAGACGGAAGAAGAAAGAGAGAACGAAACAAAGAGAAAGATGAAGAAAGAAAAGAAACCGAGGAATAAACAGATAGAGAGAAGATAACAGAAACTGAGAGAGACAAAAGAATATAGCGAGAGATAGACAGATAGAAAGAGAGCGAGAGGAGAAAGAAGAAATTAAAAGACAGAAGAAGAAAGAGAGACGACAGAAAATGAAAGAGCGAGACAGATAGACGGACAGAGAGAGAGAGACAGAGAGGAGAAGAGTAACTGAAAGAGAGACAAAAGAAGATAGGGATAGGGAGGGCGGACAAAGCGAAGTATGTAAGAAGCAGTGAATGAAATTGAGAGAAGGAGTGAAGACTTTTTTCCGGTTATTCCATCGCCATTATCATTTCTTTATTATTCCGTTTTAATTGCGGCAACAATAAAAAGATCTCGGCGACCCCGAAGCGGTAACTTCGAATTTCGCGGATACATTTTATCCGTTTCCATGGCAACCACTTCTCCACTGACATCTACGGTTGGCCGCCAGATATCTCTCACGTTTCATTTCCAAACTGCGTACAACTATCAACTGTCATCAACTAAGACAGCGCCACATCTGCAGGGGGGGAAGAAGATGAAAGATGGGATTCGTAAACTTGAATCAGCTTCTAGATAGAACGAAAGTTCATCACACTTCATCCCTCCATTAACGAGATAACTAACATTCGCGAAGCCCCCCCTTTTTTTTACCCCTCCGCTTCACTGTTTGAAGATTGTTGATTGCGCGTTCCCTTGACGACAATTTAGAGACGCTCCTATTCTGTTTACTCGCCGAACATCCGAACCAAACAAAGCTGCGGTAGGGGCCGGCGATCGGGCCAAAACTTAATAACTTTGCTGTCATAAAGCGAGCCAAAAGACGAATCATTAATCACCTTCTATGAGTCGGATGAAATTACAGAACTTATGTTAATAGAGGTAATTAACGCTAATTACTTGTCGCCAAAAGTGCACTCACCGGTTGCCATGACTACCAGAGGGGGGACAGTGAAAAATGGCGTTTTTAATTAACACCCGCCCACCCGCGTCCACTTTTCACGAAAATGCCGGTTTATGTTTACGTAAAAAGGAAATTCCAACAATAAAATCGCTCCAGTCGATTCTTCTATCGTTCTATCAGCCCCATTGGCATTCCAAACGATGCTGGTAAACATGTTTAATCTTGTTTCCATAAGAACCAATTTTTGCTGTTTATACGTAAAACGAAATTGGCTCATTATATTCAATGGAATAGATTAATACTAACTTACTTTGTGACTACTACGGTGCTGCCATCTATATTAACTCTGGCCACGTTATGTTCAGCAAAAGATGCGTGACCTCATTTTATACGACTTACTATTAAAGGGCCGAAATGAAAGAAATTTATTTATCGCAAAAGGTACAATTTCAAAGAAGTAATAGAGTGAATAAGCTTGGAGAAACAGAAGAACACAAAAAACGGGACTTGGGTTTCCATAACTACGATAAACATCCACCTTACGGCGAAGTAATATGCATTTCAGTGGATAGAAAGAAAACATAAACGAATGGATAGAAAGAAAATGATGGAATCTGAAATTGATGAAAATGATGGAAGAATAGAGAAAAGGAGAGATTAATAGAGGAAGAATATAAAACATTATTTTTTATTGCGAAATTAGTTGGAATATTCTGTTATGTACAGCGTGTACAAAAATAAAGTACCCGCTGGTAATGATCTTTTCTCTACAGTTTTCTTTTTTAATCAAGTAACGATAATGAGTTTATAATCAAAGAATTCTTTTTTTTTCTGCTTCACTGAGCTCTTCAGTTTAAGTAATAAGAGAAAGTTGCAATGAGGATAATCCGGTTAATAAGGAGGAAATTCAGTAATCTATTTTGCTTCGCTAAATTTTATCATTAAAAATGAATTGTTATTAATATTTGAGAGAGTGAGGATGGGCTGTGTCATCAATGCACAACATGGAACAACGAGGTGTATTTCCATCTTTATTTTGTCTGTTAGTCCGCGTTCCTTCGAGCTTCCGCGTGTCCCAAACACGCTGTATATCTGATTAAGGTGTGGGCTGTGTGTGATTGCTTCTTGTCCGGGTGCAGCGTGCCACAGATGTCAGAACGCAGTTGTTTCTGCTTGCTGGCGTGTGTCCCAATTAGGAAGAAAATCGGATTACTTCTCATCAAACGAGGTGCCAGCTCTGAGGATTTTCTCCCGATATTCCTCAGCCGATAATCAAGTTCTTACCTGAGTACAGACACTCAGAGTGTACCTTTGCTCAGGCACAGCCATAATTATATGTACAGACGCGGTAAGTATAACTTCCCCTGACATTTCCTGTTCATATCATATTAATACAACCCTGTTTGGCTAACACCTATAAACATGGGGAGCACAGAAACAAAGACCACTATTTAATTGAACGAGGGGATGCAGTGGTTGTTCATAACTGTGAGATTTTAATTAATGGAGACTACACTCTCCACGTGGTAGTTTTAAGTAATTTATTATCGAAACGTTACAATTTGAACGATTCAAAACCTCACTTCAAATTCTGGCTACGTTTCGGGAAATCATTGTTTCCCATCTTCAGGCGTATGCAATTAAAACATTGGTACATAACATTTTCTGCAGTCCCGAAAAAGATCACAAGAAGCACTAGCACACCCGATGGTAAAAATACTCTTTAATAGCCCCCAGTTTCCCAAAACCGTCTTAGAAAAATCTCATTGGCCACACCAAAATCAACCCTCCCTGTATATAAACCCCCACAGACCCCCACCAACTGCTTCCGATAAAACTCCATGCCAGGCATAAACAAGTAAGCTTTTCCAACTACAGGAGATAATAGTATAGAAAGGTAATAAAATAGTATAGGAGAGCATAGTAATAATGGCATAGTATGGGAGAGTAATTAATTAATTATTTATTTAACATAGATTATTAAAAGAATAGAATGTAAAACTTTATTTACCAGTAGGGGGCCCTAAATTTGAAATTCGACTTTGTAGAGAACAGAAAATAGTAGAGAAAAATACACTTGTAACTCCAGACAGCCGTTTCCCTTGTAACCGAATCAAATCCATGTCAATCGATACCATCAAGAACACGTGTCTTTATCGGAACAGCAGTTTCCTTCGAAGACATCAGCCACTCGAAATGTTGGTGGACGTGACATCCCCAATCAAAAACGACCTCATTCACCAGCGAACATCCTGCTTGGCCAACTATCCATTTACCGTAAGATCGCTGTCAATAATCACTCCACAAGAACCGGAAGTTGTGCAGGTGCAATAAATATATATCGACGTTGGCTCGTGATGTAAGATGAAACGCTCACCACGTTATCCCAATATCCTTGATGTGTGTTTTGTCTCTTGAGACTATCTGCTGCAAATCAAAAGCTTCAAGATGAATGCTGCCATAATTCAAATCCTCCCACAGATAATCTAGGCGCTTTCAAAAGAAATATCGTCTTTATCTTCCAAGAGTTGCCCAATAGATACTAATATATTGCTCACACTCTTTCCCAACATCAGCCTCCTCTAGGAGCCACCTCATTTGTTACAATATCCACTGGCGAACTTGTCAAGCGCCTCCTAGTAGTAAAAAGAATTTGTTTTCCAACTGGGAATTTTTCAAATCATGACTTATGTCTTCAACACCCCCAATGAATACGATTAATCCCTTGTTTCTTCTAAGTTATATTTTAGAGCCCCTAAATCATCTTCTATGGCGAAAATTAGTTTCAATAGTGGCAATGCAATCTGCTGTTCATAAATGTGAACCTAATTTCTTGAATAGCAGCGCCACCTGTTGTTAATTATATAAAGATAGTTATACGAATGACAGCGCCATCTATTGTTAATATGACAAAGTTTTGCAAATGGCAGCACTATATCTTATTATTAAAATGACCTTTTTCGTAAATAGCAGCGCCATCTATTGTTAATAAAACGAACTTAGTTTCGCGAATGGCAACGCCATCTATTGTTCATAAGATGTAGTTTTGTGAATGACAGCCCCATCTGTTGTTTATAAGTCGAACAATAGTTTTGTAAATGGCAGCGCCTTTTGTTGTTTATAAGTTCAGCAACTTAGTTTCATGAATGGCAGCGCCACCTGTTGTTAATAAGACGTAGTTTCGTGAACAAGAGCGTCATCTATTGTTTATATCAAACAGTTTTGCGTATTTGCAGCTTTGGTTTCAGTTGAGCTTAATTTCGTGATTGGCAGCGCCATCTGTTGTTTATAAGTCGGACAACAGTTTCGTAAATTGTAGCGCCATTTGTTGTTTATAAGTAAAGAAATTTAGTTTTGTGAATGGCAGTGCCATCTATCATCTATTATTGTTAATAAGATGTAGTTTCGTGAATGACAGCGCCATCTGTTGTTTATAAGTTTGAGCAAGTTAGTTTTGGGAATGAGAGAGTCACATATTGTTAATAAGACATAGTTTCGCGAATTACTGTGCCGTCTGCTGTTTATAAGTGAAACAACAGTTTCGTAAATTGCAGCGCCATCTGTTGTTAATAATATGTAGTTTCGTGAATAAGGGCGTTATCTATTGTTAATAAGACATAGTTTCATGAATAAGAGTGCCATCTGTTGTTTAGAAATGTAATAACAGTTTTGCCGATTGTTGCGCCATTTTTCGTTTTAGTCGAGCAACTTGGTTTCATGAATGACAGCGCCATCTGTTGAGCAACTTAGTTTCTTGAATGACGCTAACAATTGTTAATAAGACCAAGTTAGTTTCGCGAATGGGAGAGCCATCTATTGTTAATAAGACGTAGCTTCGTGGATGGCAGCGCCATCTGTTGTTTACAAGTAGAAAACGTCATTTCGTCGATGGCAGCGCCATCTGTTGTTGAAAAGCGGAACTACAGTAGGTTTTTGTTTTAAAAAAAGTAATTAATTGTCTTTGACACCAAAAACAATTATATTTATTCCTGTTTAAGATTATTTGTTGATGACGGCTGTCATGATTGATGCTCATTCCTACAAAAATTGAACATGAAAAAATTATTGCATGAACGAAGATTAGAGTTTTCTTTTGGTCTCATTTGCTGCTCTAAAAACAAAATAGAAGCGTAAAAGGTCTGTGCAAGCAGCTTACTTATCGATTGACTTATAATCCCTTAAGAAGTAGAGGAAGTAGTTCCATATAATGGACAAAACGCGTCTCTGGAGTGTGCTAAATAAACACCCATAAACTGCAGTGATTTACCCAATCTGGAACAGGGTTTGATGCTGCTGTATTTCAAAGAAGATAACATACACGGGATACAGCGCCATCTATCGAATATCAAGAGAGCTATCGGACTGGTAATAAAATCACCTAGACAGTTTTGTGCCCATAAAAGTTTTATGGCGACATCTGTCGAAAATTTATAGAGATATTAGTTCGTGATGAAGACAGCTCTCTTTAGACTTCAATTAAAATCGAAGAAAGTTTTTTAGACTTTGAAAGTTTTTTGAACTGCCAAAAAAAAACTTTTTTTGGCAGTTCAAAAACTGTTCAAAGTTAGATTTATGTTAGTCTTAGTGTTAAAGTACGATAGTAAAGCTTTTGAGAAATTGCATCTGCGACTTCTAATTTTTCCTTTTTAAGTAAACGCCTTCGTGGTCCTCGGATATTTTCAAACTTTCTTTAACAATCTCCCAACTCCATGAAGAATTATTATTTTCTAATATTTCCTTTTCAAAGACGACAAAACACTTCAATCTAGCTTAGAGGGGGGTAGGGGGTTCAAAGTGTAGATTATTTCAAAGGAAATCTCTGGTTGCATCTAAAAGCCTTTTACTGCTTTTGAAGACTGCTCCCCTATGAGAGACTGCTTCGCACGATACGCTCTTTCAGAGGTCTATAAACTCACGAACGCCAGCAGCAGACGATGAAATATTCATATCTGCCATATAATGCACACTTTATGAATCTATATCGTCTGCGCATTATAGACTAACTTCGGGATTGTTGGAAAATTTTCCGCATAAACTATCAGGAAAGGCTTACGTACAGCTTTCAGGAAAAAAAAATTAAATTATGATACGTTCGAATGGACAGAAAAGCGATCTGCAGACGATCTCGGACGTGTACCCTGAATGGAAATTATCACAATTCAGAGAATCAAATATTTAAGACTCCTCTAAGACAAACACAATGTGCACTTTAATTGGACGATCTTCCTTCGGTTATTATGCAAATGAAAGCGCTAAACGATGAATAATTAAAATTCACAAAGCAGTTAGCAAATTGCGCGAAATTGTTGCCCCTTGCACAATGCACGATAGAGAGAAGGTAGAATAATAGCGTCCGCTGTTGAGCAGTGAGGAGCACTAAGGAGGTGAGGGGTTGTAGCAGATGGGAAGGTCTGCAACGGCGGAAATGAGTTAAGTTCTCTAATTAAGAAAAGGAGAATTGCAGAAAACAAAATGGATTTATTAGAGTGTAATGCTGAGAATGTGGAGTTGAGCAGTTGTGTGAGGCCTCGTGTTACAAGAGTCCGGGAAAGAAAGTAATATGCGCCAGCTAACGAGAAACTGTCAAGTTAGCAGTGTTGGGGGAGGGGAGGGGGAAAATAAACAAACAGGTAATGAGAAGTATCAACAAGCAACAGCGTGAAATATAGAAAGAAATTAGAAAAAGAACGAACAATATGAGCAATCGGCAAGGAGAATTAAACAGAACTTGACAGACGATGAACAATTAAAAATAAAGTGAAAGTGAGAATAAACAATTAAAAATAAAGTGAAAATGTCAATTAACAATTAAAAATAAAGAGAAACTGACAAACAATGAACAATTAAAAGAAAATTACGAAAATAAGTAACAATGAAAAGAAATAGAAATTGATAAACAATGAAAAATACAGAAATTTACAATTACCAATGAAAAAAATCGAAATTGGAAAACAATGAATAATAGAAATAGAAAATTAGGAAATATTGGCAAATAATGAACGATGAAAAAAATAGAAAATGAAATTGAAAAACGAAAAAAATAGAAAACGATATTGAAAAATGGAAATTGACAAAGAGTGAACAATGAAAAAATGTAATTTGACAAAGAGTGAACAACGAAAAAAATGGACATTTTTAATTGTTCACAAACAGAGAACAATTAAAAATTTGTCGTTCCAAAAACAATGGGCTAGTCTGAAAGTTCTCTGCTTATACATTGGTTATTTAACAAGAAAATTTGGCAAAGAATGAACAACGAAAAATATATAAATTGGCAAACAATGAAAAAATAGAACTTGAGAAACAATGAACAATGAAAAAATAGAACTTGAGAAACAATGAACAATAAAAAAGAAAATTAAGAAAAATTGGCAAATAATGAACAATGAAAAATATAGAAATTGAAAAACAATTAACAATGAAAATAACTTGACAAATTGGGAAACTGAAAAAAAATTGACAAACAATCAATCAACTATGAAAAAAAAATAGAACTTGACAAACAATGAACAATTAAAAAGAAAATTAAGAAAAACTGGTAAGCAATGAACAATGAAAAAAATAGAACTTGACAAACAATGAACAATGAAAAAAATGGAAATTTACAAATAGTGAGCAGTTAGAAAGATAATTAAGAAAAACCTGGCAAATAACGAACAATGAAAGAAAACAGAAATTGACAAACAATGAACAATGAGAAAAAAATATAAATTGAGAAACAGTGAGCAATCACAATTACAAATAAAGAGAGCCATCTTTTCATATTCATTTTTGAGTTACCAGAGTTAATTTTGATTCTAAACCTTTCTGGTAGGTCCATGGGAGTTCATTGCCCTTGGGAGTAATTTGGCCATGGGAATATACGATAACTCCTCCAAACGGGGAAGAATTGAAAATAAGCAGAAATTAAATACGTAGAGATTCGACAACGAAAGGGATTCGGGATAGACCAGAGTGACGCATGCGCGCCGCAACAAGTGATGTATTAGAGAGAAATGCAACAATATGAACTTGTGATGCACTTCGTCTGCGCACTAGAATCGTGATGAGTTCATCACACGTTGCAACATTTTAACTAAAATGCGCTCGCCTTTCTCATATTATTTTTCGCATTTCCGCCATTTCCGGATTAATGAGTAATTTTTCTCGCGCTAATTATGCTAACTATCAGTGACAACGACTTACGAGATGCCGCGTGGCAGCTACGAGGTGTCTCGATTGCCTCCGTACGCCGTAATTCGGTGATACGATCGACTTAAATTCCTCCGAATGTGTTTGCCTTTGCTGGGGGCTGCTCGGGGTTGTAACCACCCGTGGCTTAAAAGTTTTGTTACGGACACTTCTTCCTTTGCGAAAATTATGCGCAACTGGGATTTTAGCGTCATTTCCGACTATGAATTATTTACTACTCGCACTCGTTATTTGCATGTGGCGAGCACCACTGCGAGGTGAACAAACTGGCTTATGGCGTTAGATTAAGTAACGTCGTTCGCAAAACGAAAATAAATCTACATAAGTAAGTTTTTCCCCAGATATCATCAGGAAAAATTCCTCAAGAAGCAAACCGAATATTCAACAGTAATAAAAAGGAGCGCATCTGACCGGCTTGTTTGTGCTGCGAATAAAATTAGACGAAGAGAAAATGGCAGCTAATGAACAACGGAAAATAAACCGAAACTTACCAACAATGAATAATGGTGAAGTAGAGAGAAATTGGCAAACAATGGAAAATGAAGAGAAATTGGCAAACAATGGTAAATGAAGGGAAATTGGCAAACAATAGAAAATGAAGAGAAATTGGCAAACAATGGAAAATGAAGGGAAATTGGAAAACAATGGAAAATGAAGAGAAATTGGCAAACAATGGAAAATGAAGGGAAATTGGCAAACAATTAACAGGAGAAATGAAGAGAAATTGGCAAACAACTAACCATGGAATGTGAGAGATGAAGTGGAAAATGAAGAGAAATTGATAGAGGGTAAGCAGTGGAAAATGATGAGAAATTGACAAAAAATGAACAGTGGAAATTGAGAAATTGATAAACAATGAACGGTGGAAAATAAAGAGAAATTAACAGAAAATAAACACTGGAAACCAGATAAAATGAACAGTGGAAAATAAAGAGAAATTAACAGAAAATAAACACTGGAAACCAGATAAAATGAACAGTGGAAAATGAGAAGTTGAGAAGCAATGAACAGTGAAAAAAAGAAGAGAAATTGGCAAAAGAAAAACAATAGAAAATGATGAGAAAGTGAAAAAACGGTTAACAGAGGAAAATGATGAGAAAATGATAGAAAATGATGGAAAATGATGAGAAATTGACAGAAAATTACCAGTTGAAAAGGAAAGGAAAATGAACAGTGGAAATTGAGAAATTGGGAAGCAATGAACAGTGGAAAAAAGAAGAGAAATTGAGAAGTAATGAACGGTGGAAAAAAAGAAGAGAAATTGCCAAAAGATGAACAACGGAAAATGATGAGAAAGTGAAAAACGGTTAATAGAGAAAAAATGAAAAGAAAATGACAGAAAATGAAGGGGGAAATGCAAACAATGAACAGTGGAAAATTCAAACAATGCACAGTGGAAATTGAGAAATTGAGAAGCAATGAACAGTGGTTTAACTGAAATTTCAGTTAACTGTAAAGAAGAGAAATTGGCAAAAGATGAACAATGGAAAATGATGAGAAATTGAAAAACAGTTAACAGTAGAAAATGAGAAATTGATAATAATGAACAGTGGAAAAAAGAAAAGAAATTGACAAAAGATAAAGAGTGGAAAATAATACAAAATGACAAACAATGAACAGTGGAAATGAGAAATCGAGAAACAATGAACAGTGGAAAAAAAAGAGAAATTGGCTAAAGATAAACAGTGGAAAAAGGAAGAGAAGTTTGCTAAAGATGAAGAGTGAAAAATTATAAGAAAGTGAAAAACAATTAACAGTGGAAAATTATGAGAAATTACTAAAAAATGAGCAGTGGGAAATACAAACAATGAACAGGGGAAAAGGAGAGAAATTGATACAAAATCAAAATGAATACAGAAAATGAAGGAAACTTACAAATAATAAACAAAATAAACAAAGGTCCATTTGCAAAGAGCAAACAACAAAAAATAGAGGAACTGGTTAAGTGAAGTGCGTTCTAAGTCTGGCCTGTTTGTTTTCGGCCTTGTTATAGATAGCCAATGAAGTTTGGCATATTGTTCCTCGCTTCCCGCCATCATTAATCTTGCTACCAACTGCGTTGCCACTTCCTTTCTTCCATACATTCCCTCAGTAAAAAGAAATCGTAATGCTGCGTTAATAGTTTTAAGATTGTCCTTTATTTCAGCACGTATCGAATAGAACTTCCATAAATGTGCGTTTTTCCTATTCACCCTACCAGACCTTTTGGGTGATTGGTTGCTGAGGCATCACAAGCGCTCTTTGATGGAGCACCTTAAGAGGGTTTTTGTCGATGCGACGTAACCCTCTTAAGAAAAGCAGATTCAGCAGGGAGACCTTCAGATATTCATGGAAATGCGTTTTTAAGTAAGTGTGGAGACAAGTTTCTCTTCTACAGTCGCCAAGGGTATAAAAAGGTGGGGGGGTAGATGGGGGAGGTTACTGGACGAATATTTTACAGCCTTTTACGCAGCTGCCTCCTCCAACCCTGATTTCACGTCTTAAATTCTAAGGCTCGCTTGAGAAGCAAGAGATTTCCCCCAAACGTGTTTAAGTGACACATATCGACCCATTAAAATCATTCACAGAAGAGGAAACATCTCATTTCAAACCATAGCATTCCCTTCAGATGTTAAGTAAACTGCTTTTATTCATCCCGGATTCGGCACTTGTCTGTTATGCGAATCTTCACATTATAAGACAGTACGGAGTAATTGGATTTAAAGATCCTTATAATGGAAATTTTAGCAACAAGCAAAAAGATTTTCCATTAACACTAATCTCTAAAAATAGGATCTACTACATCCTTTATCTTCCAGGAAAGATTAATGAGCTAGAAGGACTTATATTGTAGAATCTTGCTATCAAATGACATCAAAATTGATAGTAATTATCTCAACGTTAAAGGAAACTTTGCAAATGGCTTCCTGTTACACAAAGCTGGCAATAAACATGCACGGATCTTAGTAAAATTATTTATGATTAGGTTGAAGATGGTACAGTTTTCGGAGAACATCCTTTTCCCTGGAAGCAGATCGATCTTTAGCACGGTTTCCATGACAACCACCTCTTGATACGTTCCAGCGTAGTTTTCTCGTCAAAAACTAAACCACGAGATTCAAAAGCACCTTGAAAAAATTCTCGTGAACCGAAAGATGGTTGTTATGTATCGGACCATCACGAAGAAAGGTCCATTTGGACTACGGACTCTTTAAATTGGCTTGCAGGTGTCGAGTGTACAAAGTTCTTTTAGTTTCTTACGAAGATGAAGAAAGCGTATTTGGTTTCAAGTGAGTCATTTTGCATTCCATCAAAAGCTGCTGAATATATTTTAGAAAATAAAAAAAACATTCTCTACGTTTACCACCAAGTGGAATTCAGTACTCTTATGGACAGGACTTCCATTAGCATGATTGCTTTTATTTAAAATAATTCCTCGCTGTTTCTTGCATTTTATTTTGAATATTAAACACCCACCGGACGTAAAATAAGAAAAAAGAAACCATCGAAATGAATTGTTCTCTTCTTACAGTGGCTAATACTTAAGATGAGACGAGACCATTGGGATTTTTACGAAAAACATTTTTGTTAATTACCAGATCTTTTTTTCTATTGTTCCATCGAGCGACAACCTTCCAGGATTTCCTAGAATGGTTCAAACGCACGTGGGATTATGAAAAAGAGGTCATCTTGGTGATCCGATTACAGATTAAAGACACTTACCATCAAACGAGTAGAATTAGCTATGGATAGTTGAACTTTAAAGAGAAATTACATACTGGAAGAAAAGAACTGAAAACATTCGTGCAGGCATATTAATTTTTTTAGATGAACAATGAGGTTCCATTAAACCAGCAATTTAAAGTGTTTTTTCAGCTGTCTGCTACTAATAAGAAATTTAATTTGAGTTCCACTGACGCCTTATCATAATTGAAAATGTGGTAAACATTATTTTCCTAAATTGGATAAAAACAGAAAATTAACTACAAAAACTGGAGGAATTTCTAAAAGCTGATTACAGCCTTCAGTGATTCCTCCATCATTGAACTAAGCTCAGGTGATTAATGGATTTAGTGTCGATTAGAGGCTTGCTTACGTTTGCATTAATTGAATTGGATGACCGGTTCTGGATGCTATCTTCATTTATCCAGTAACTTTTGGGATGGAGATTGCATAGTGAATGCACTGCCCTGTAATATACGAACACCCCTCCATGGATATTTATAGTGGGTCACGTCTTAAGCACCACATACAGACACAATTGTATGCTCCCAAGGATTAGAGGAGACTACATTATCCCCGAAGGCTTAGGAGTATACAGTTGAGCATACAGATCTCAGTATCTTTAATTTACTGCTGTAAATGTAAGTGGTCGCCATCAACAAAGTTAACAGGGCTTCTCTGGTGCTGAAATCTTCACGAAATGACCCAGAAAACCTCCAACGTTGATGGACCACAACAGGAGAGCCCTTCAGAGAATCCTCCTCTCAGAATGCAAGTGGACGTTGTTGCAACACACACAGGCATGCAGTGAGAAAAATCGGACACATATCAGTACCAATACAGCGCCCAGGATGCTTCATGATATGAGTTATCACGGTCCTGCAGTCATCCAGAAGCTACTACTAATGCAAGGCGCCGTCTAATTTGGTGTAAGGCTTGCCATTTTTGGGTTTTAGACTAATGGAAAGCTGCGCTTTGGCGTGCCGATCACGATACGTTGTAGTTATGTTTTTAGGAGCATGAGCGACTAAGGCCATATTGTTCCCTGTATGCAGTCTGTATACATGTGCTCTGTGGGCGATTTTCCGTTTTATGGACGAAAAACCCGAGACCGACTAACTCGGCCACGTTCTGAAAAAGACTAATAAAAATTCCTCCCATCATCGATGGGAAGAATACTCTCAAACTCAAACCCGGTGTGGGGAAGATGGTGATCCCACCAACTGTGATACCCACGAGGGCCAGAAGACATTTACAAAATAAGAGGCTGTTATTAAGGATAACTGTTTAAGCATACATTACTAATTTTTCTGTAAATAAAGTAGATATGCATATGTTCGGATATTAATGGTAGGGCAGTGTATATGATATTCAGTGCAAACTAGCCATAACCCAATTTGGTTTACGAAATCTGCTAATAACCCATATTTGATGATGACGCATTTTTCCTACTGAATTTTGAAATTATTAGTTTGGTCGAGGATCTAAAAAGTAAATCTATGGTTGGTGAAAGATATAGGATGCACAAGAAGTATTCTTTTTTGTGAAAAGGATCATGGGGAAGTCGCAACCTTTCTCTGCCCTTTTGATGATATAATAAAACCAATTAATCCTCTTCTGCAAAGAAAATTGCCTATCTCGAGTATTAATAATAAAAAAGAAACATGAATGCACCCAAACACTATGACCAATCATGAAACCTCCAGGGCTTTGAATACCATCTGCAGTTTATTGGCAAATAAACATCTCTCAAATTCCATATATTGAAATCCTTTGGTTTTAAAGACCACCGCAACGGCTTTCTGGAATCTCTCTCAAGGTGAAATGTTATCTGCGTGAGGTAGATGGCTGGCTTTTAAAGTTAATTAATTGCAAAATAAGCCGTGATTCAGCTTGGTCGAAATACCTCCTTGAGATGGTTTCCTCTCTCTAAGCTTCCAGTAATGAAGTACTCATATTGGTGGGACGAAGAGGCTATTGGAATGTTAATTAGAACTGTGATTAATCTCTTACAGTTCGGCTTCACAAGTAATTACAGTCTTAGTAGATTATCAAGGGATTCATCGTTAAAAATGGAGTACTTGAGTTGATGGTCATTATCTTGTTTTTATTAAGCCAGTGTAATATGTTTCTTGAAGATACTAAACATATTATAAATGTTCCATTTAGAGTTTTTTTTGAATCTCTAAAATATAAATTAAATGTAAAAGAAATGTGCTAAATTTTCTCGACGATTATTAGCTTTAAAAATAATGTAATAAGTGTTTGGTTTTAATAGCCATAATATATGTACTATCCTCTCAAAAGATACATAATTCCATGGATTTAGAAGTCTTCGTGTGGTAGTTGGTTAGGAACCTTTCTTTACCTTTTCGGTTATACTCTACAGAACACCAACTCGGTTGTAAAATTGTTTCAGACCAGGCACATCTATTTGTGGTTGCAATGTATCCATCTGCAAAAGGATCTCCAATATACGCAGTAAACTGTCCTCTGGTCAGTTTACTGCGCTACTCGCAAAGACACCAGAATTGTACGAAACTGGATCCAGGAACATGGTAATGAATTCATTCTAGCGTGATGGCCTCTACAGTCACCAATGTGTGTGTATTGTGTAGTCAATGGCCTCTTTGCTGGCGAAAAATTCGAGTTTCCAGAAGGAAAAAAAACATGCAACCTTCGCTGAGTCCGATTAACTCAGCCACATTGTGAAAAAAGCCTCTAAATATTGCTCATGTCATGCATTCAAACTCCAGCCTTTCCACCTGGTGTGGCGAGGACATTGGTTATATCCACTCTGCTAACCGAAAAGGTCTCCAACCACTAGATCTCGTTCTCGTTGAGTACTTGTGGGCTGAGATTGAACAAACTCGTGTGAGTAGCGATTCAAAACCATCCAATTTACAACAAATGCGAGAAGAAATTGAGCCGACAAGGGCCACTTTTACTGTGGTATGCTTTCGACATCTCGTTGAATCCATATTACGATGAATCCAGGTTAATAGTAATCCATTTTATTAGATGTACCTAATAAAGTGGGTACTCAGTGCGCAAAATTTAAAAGTAAGTATGCCAGTTCGGTATTTCACTAACATTTCAACACAGTTGCTGAGCACCATGAGACCACATTGAATCTATCGCAATGAAACAAGTTCGTTCCAGTTTAAATAAAAAGGAAATATCGCTTCGAGGAAGTCTTCAGCAATAAATAACAAAGAATTTTTATTTGCAAGCCAGGCTATTCCAAAGAGCACTAAATCTCAGCAGTTAGACTCCATCCACCATCCACACACCCTACTTGATAACAGACATTCTACGCGATCATATTTACCACAATAATGACACTGTTTCCTAATAACATCTACAGATAGGTCTTTAATGTCGGATTCTTTGCGAAGTTTTTCACTTATCTGGCAGGAAGGTAATGTCCATGATCGAACATTAACATCGAAGGAGCAGTAATAAAAGACACATTACTCTAAGCTCTAGGAGAACTTACATTCTACAAGTGATGTTTTCACACAGAAGGTGAGGTGGGGCTATCTACGCGGTGAGGAAAACTCAGGCACATCTCCCGTCCTATTTAACCAACGGCGTTCTTTCCAACACAACAGGAAGTTTTCTCTTTATTTCTCTCGCAAAGATGTTGGTTGGATGAAGGAGGGATTATTTTGAAAGGAATTCAACCGTGCAATTTTATTTTGGTGCATGAAATGCACGTTAGAAATAGAAAAGAAAAAACAGATTTAAACATCCTGTTATATTCTTTCATTTAAGATCAAATCTATGATGAACTGGCCTTCTGCACTCACTGGCCAAATAATTAGAAATTTTTGCAATTTGTGTTCACAGATAATTAAACGAATGGCATGTGAATGTAAATTGACACAAGGTGTGATCAGTTCCTTGGTATTAAAGAAATACTCTCTATTTTCTTGGATCTTCTTAGTCGAGAAAAACAAAAATGTTGTTTGAACCTCATGAAGCATGTTGCTGTTGGTGTGGTAGGATTTGAGGATCATCAGCGACTTAAATCAGATTGCTCTGTGTATACTGTCTGTAAATTGGGTGTGCTGTGAGGTCGATTTTCTGTTTGCTGGACGAAAAACCAGAATTTTCTGGAGAAAAAAACCATGCTGTCCTCTCCTGAGACCGACTAACGCAGCCACGTTGTGAAAAAGGTACATAAAGATTCCCCACATCATTGACTGGACTATCTTTTCCACCCGGTGTGCGGAAGACGGCGATTCTACCAAATGTGCTACCCACTAGGGCTGGAAGCCTGCATCCGCACTCTCTCGTGTCCACCAACCAAATGGTTGGAGGTGGTATCATTGACCAATTTTACTCTGCAATGCTTCAATTTTGCCCGGATTATGATGGATTCTTTGAAGACGACAATGCAACTATCCACCGTACAAAAATTATATCTGAATGTTCAATCCGAGGAACATTCCAAAGAGTTCCAACATTTCCCCTAATTCATGAGTTCTTAATCAAATTGAGATTGTTTTGGATATATTGAAAATGGCAGTTCTCCATCGACCACGATAAAGCAGCTAAGAAATATCTTGATGGAAGAATGATCAAATCTGGAGCTAGACTCCTTCTCCACGATGTATGCCAGCTCTATCCAATCATTTGATCAGAATACAAAATTTCTCTAATCGAACAAATAAAGAATAAAAACAAAGACTTTGTATACTTCCTTATAGACACTTAAATTCCCTTAAATCCTCCTCTATGCAGCACCGTCTTCTTGGGTTAGCTCCACTTGCAATAATCTTACCTGATGCTCCAGATGAAAGAAAAATCCTTTAATTTTTGATAAAAATATATTTTTAAGTACTATTCTTCAATTTCTTCAGTGTTTTTTATTGCTATGATCCACTCTAAGCTTTCTGTTTTAATTGATGAATCATTAATGTCCACTTTTTAGCAATTTTGCGCTACAGTTGCTCAAGTTCTTATATCTTTTCATTGCTGTGTTCGATACTTCAGTTCCTAGTTTTAATTGGTCTTTTCCATCGTCGTGCAATGCCTTCCTCCCACTATTGTCTTCTTCCATCTTAGGAAGTAATTTAGCTTTTATTTTGATAGTTGGACAGCTATCAGAGAGCTTTAACGACCACAGTCTATAATTTCGTTCTTATGTCTTCGAAATATCTACTCTTACCAGAATTCTGTTCTTCTAGATTTGTTTTCACATTTTTCTGATTCCTTCCCCACCTCTGATATGACCTAAGTTTAATTTCTTAAATGGTTCCAGAAATATAAAAAAAACTTTACTTTCATTTATTTCATTTATAAGATGCATGAGATGTTGTTTTTCTATGAATTTAAAATATAGGAATGGTTTCAACAAGAAAAAGTCTAGTGTTTTGAAATTTTTCATCCTGCAGAAATGGTTGGTGATTGTTAGGTGGATTTTTGTGTCAAGGCAATAAAGGCCGTGAGAAGTCTTTGAACGCAATACTGAATTTATGAGATCAAGCTCACCAATGGTATTGAGACTGCGAAGCTTGGCCAGCAACTAGATGTACTTGAGATCTGAGAGAGGTACAAGTTTCATAAATTTTTAATTATTTTAAGAGAACCCCAAGAACGAGAGGTATTAGAACCGGTAATACTTAATACTGTGCATGGGTTGAAGGTTGAGAAGATGAAAGAAGATATTTGTTGATATTAGACTTGAACTTCTGTAGGTTGCAATTTACAGGAAATACGTATGAAGGGAGGTTGTTCTAGAAAATGGAAGTTGAAGGAATAAATGAAGAAGAAGAAAAGTTGGTTCTGTGAGCTTCAAGTTGGACAGTAAAACAATGCTGATCCGTGTTCGAACTGGTTTGGGAGAGAGAATTATAGAAGCGAATTCAAAAGAGCAGTACCCATAGAGGTATCCTTGTCATTGTGCTTGGATTGCACTCTTAATCAAGATTTTCTTTACCACTGAAATTAGTCTAACCGGTTTGTACTTACCGACTTCACTCTTAAAACCGCCTTTATGTATTGTTGATACGTTGGCGCTTCTCCAATACAAAATCTCCCCCGAGTCCAAAGATGCCCTCATAATTAACCTCAATTTTTCATTATACTCCCTGGCGCTCTCCCTCAAAATTACTTGGCATATGCCATCAACTGTGAGGAGTTTTACATGCCTTTATGTCCAAAAGTCTTTCTAATAAACAGTCATCTGAAATTTTCAAATCACTAATTTCATATGGCTCAGCCTCACTTAAACAGCTTCTCCTCAGCATGAAGGTTCTTTCCTCAGTAAAGACCAATGCAAAGTTTCAATTCATCCGCAATATCAGCTAGGTTCTATAGGACGTTCCAACATCCAGTACACAAGGGTCCGATCTGATTGATGGAGGCCAAGGCTGCGTGAAAAATTCCGTGTTCCCATTCGTGGCTGTCTTAGCCAATGCCTTCTTCCACGCAGCTTTGGCTTCCATAACCTTATTTGTAGTACCCTTGCATATCAGCTTGTACTCAGTACTTTTCATTACTCTGTAACTGTCCCACTCTATCTTTATCTGCTCTATTTGACCAATCCGTTCCTGAGTCATCCATTTTGGCATCCTTCTTCAGCAATATTTTCTTAATGGTATGTAGGCGTTCATGGCTTCTGTGAATTTTGCTTTAAAAGTATGCCATAATTCTTATAAACAAAAATTTTCAAAATCAACTAATCCAAATTTTCCAAAAATCAACTAATCCAAATCTTCTAAATGCTTAAAGAGTCGCTGATTATAATTTGTCAAAAAAGTAATTAATCGATATCTTGAAATGTTTCAAATTCACTTCATCAAAATCTTTCAAAAATCAACTAATCCTGATATTCCAAAAATCGATTAATCCCAATATTCCAAAAATGAACTAATCTATATTTTCCCAAATTAACTAATCCAAATCTGGAAATGTTTAAAAATGAACTTAACCGAAATATATCAGAAACAAATAATCCAAACCTACCAAAACTCTACTGATCTTACTTTCCAAAATCAGCTAATTCAAATCTTCCAAAAATCAACTCATCTAAATCTTTCAAACGCTTAAACAGTCACTCAATACACCTACCAACAAGTAACTAATCCACATCTTGAAATTTCAAAATTCTAAAAAATCAAAAGATCCTAATATTCCAAAAAATAATAAAAAAATGCTAATCTTTAAAAAAAAATCAACTAATCCTAATCTTCAAAAATCAACTAATCCAAATTTTGGACTAATCCAATCTGAAAATGTCTCAAAATTCGCTTAATCCAAATTTACCAAAAAACCGATAATCCAAACCTACCGAAACTCAAGTAATCCAAGTTTTCCAAAAATAACTAATCCAAGTTTTCCAAAAATAAACTAATCCAAACTTCCAAATGCTTAAAAAATCACTCAATATGCCAAAAAAAAGTAACCAATGCACATCTTGAAATGTTTCAAAAGTTACTTAACCGTAATCTTCCGAATTAAACTAGTCCAAATCTTCAACTATTTCAAAATACACTTAATCCTAATCTTAATCCTAAAAATCAACTAAACCAAACCAAACCTTCAAACTTTATTGAAGTCAACTGATTCTAATCAGATATCTTACAAATGAATGTAAATAGTGAACTACCCAAAGTTTCTTTCGTCCCTTGGACCCTTGCTTTAAGGAAATGGGTAGAGAAAGTCGGTTGTACCACCTCAAGAATTCGTTAAAAAAAAAAAAAAAAGATATTCAAATCAGACACGTCGACTGATGTACAGCCGAAAAATCTGTCCTCCTCTCAGATACACTCCAGCCGTTTACAGCTGCAGAACAAACCAAAAACAAAATCAATTCCAGTGATTTCCTCCCGTTTGAAACAACTCCAAGAACTTTGTTTACTCCATCCTTTACTGCAGGGGTTTGAACGTTGTGCGTGCCCCTTTTTTTGGTAACCAACATAATGATAAGGAAAGAAGCATCATTTGCATACAAAAGAGGTTATTGTGGTAGGGAATAAGACTAATTGTCATGGAAATTATTACACGAATTGCAGACAAAGATAAGTCTTCAGAGAATCTTTGAGTAAATCGTTATTATTGGAGAAACTTTTAATTAAATTCTCCGGTGTTGTTTCTTCTTCGGGGAAACATTGTACAGTTCCACGCCACGCGCACATGATACAAAGATGATTTATTGCCTGTTATTTAAGAATAAGTTTCCATTGGTTCGTACACATCTGGCATGGTGGCCTTCTCCGGCATCAACATGCACACACACACACACACACACACTCACAGATGACACACCTCAGCAGTCTCTCTTGGCTGCATTATTCAGTCAGTTCATTAAAAACTGATTACTGTCAGTGGCTGCAGTCTTCTCTTCCAAATCGTAACGAACTGGTGATTAGAGTTTAATAAGGAGATTTTAAAACGCGCAACACTCAGCTTTCCTTTGGGATTTACAGTGAACTTGGCAAATTACAACAGGAACGAATCGTCGAATAACTTGGCCATCAACGCAATGACATTCAATGGAAATTCAGAAACACACACGCACACAGAAGGCTGGATTCAATTTGTAAAATCCACTGATGTCTAAATACACTATTCTTTATTGATTACAGTCTATATCAGTGATTCACTAAATTCTGTCACTGGAGACACCCTTGGACTTCAAGATAATGTCCTAAAATTACCACCAGCGTGAATAAAGTATGCGCAGTAATCTCGCAGCAACCCCAATTTGCCATGACACTTGTTGAGAATCGCTGATCTGTTTGATAAGCTGAAACGTGACTCCCTCCTAGAGAATGGCCCGTCTGACTTGATGCAATCAACACCATCTGTGCCAATACCAGTGTTCTCTTTACAAATGAGTCAGAATTCGGTTTTGAAAGTAGTTTGTGACGGCTTCCACAGATTCGTCAATTCCAATATTCCACAAATTTGTCAATTTGTTGTCAATTTTTCATACTAGGCCATAAGAAGAAGGTGCGCGAGGCATCGAACTTATGGCCTTCTTCTTATGGCCTAATATGATAAGAATTTGGCAGTTTCGGTCTTATGAGCTATTATTTTAAGCAGAATTATTTCATATGATGTTCTGAGTTTACATAAGTTCAATTTGAGATGGGCTGTTTTATGGCCCAAAACAAATCAAACAGTTTATGGCCCATTATAAATTTAACTGCTTAAGGCCCATTATAGATCGAATTGTTTTGTGGCTCATTTTAGATCGAACTTTCTTATGCCCCATAATAAATTGAACTGTTTACGGCCCATTACAGATCGAGCTATTTATGTTAGTTACCAAGAAGTGAGAAAACTAGTTGCACCAACTATAAATCAAAATATTACCTATGCAAATGTTTATAGTCCATTACAGATCGAACTACGAATGTTTATAGCCCATTATAGATTGAACTGTTTATGGCCCATTATAGATCTAAATGTTTTATGGTTCATTTTAGATCGAAATTTCTTACGGCCCATTCTGGATCGAAATTTCTTAGAGCCCATTACAGATGGAACTGTTTATCTTTATGTTCCATTATAGAGCGAACTGTTTATAGATCGAAATGTTTTATGACTCATTTTAGATCGAAATTTCTCATTGCCCATTAGAAATCGAAACGTATTACAGCCCGTTATGAATCGAAACGTATTACAGCCCGTTATGAATCGAAACGTATTACAGCCCGTTATGAATCGAAAGGTCTTACAGCCCAATATAGATTGAACTGTTTATGACACATTACAGATCGAACTGTTTATATTTATGGCCCACTACAGATCGAGCTGTTTATGTTTATAGCCCATTATAGATTGAATTATAGATTGAACTATTTATGACCCATTATAGGTCTAAATGTTTTATGGTTCATTTTAGATCGACATTTCTTACGGTCTATTATGGATCGAAATTTCTAGAGCCCACTACAGATGGAACTGTTTATGTTTATGGCCCATTATAGATCAAAATGGTTTATCGCTCATTTTAGATCGAAATTTCTCATTGCCCAATATAGATCGAAATGTCCTACGGCCCGTTATGGATCGAAATGTCTTACAGCCCATTATAGATTTAACTGTTTATGGCTCATTACAGACAGAACTGTTTTTTGACCCAACATTATAGATCGAAATGTTTTATGGCTCATTTTAGATCGAACATTCTTATGGCGAATTATAGATCGAACTTTCTTACGTTCTATTATAGATCGAACTGTTTATGCCATTATAGATCAAAATGTTTATGTTTATGGCTCATTATAGATCGAACTGTGTTTAACCCATCATTATAGATCGAAATGTCTTATGGCTCATTTTAGATCGAATTTTTTCACGGCCCATTATAGAACTGTTTATGGCCCAATTTAGATCGAATTGTTCTTTCGCCCATTATAGATCGAATTGTTCTTTGGTTCATTTTAGATCGAACTTTCTTACTGTCCATTATAGATCAAGCGTTATTAACCAAACTTTGAGAACTCTATTTTATGGCCCACTTCACTTTACTCTGTTAATGTAAACGACTCACACCATTTGCAAAAGTGCGCTGCTGGCCAATTTCTCGTAGCTCTTTGACACAACAGGGGCCAATTATAATAATTTCAGCCCAGAGCTCTGTCGATGTTGTTGTGGCTTAATCCCCTTTCACTGGACTAACAATCTGCAAGCCAACATCTTCAAATTCGTTACGATTTCAAGGAGGAAAATAACGCAACTGATAAGAGCCTTACAAACAGGCAAAGAGCACCATTTTATTTTATTTGGAGAATTACTTTTAAAAGGCGCAGAACTCTTCCCAGCTCCAACTTCCTTTGCCCTACTTCGGCACTTCTTATCAGGCTCCGAAATAGCTCTACCAATGCGGTTCCGACCCGCAGAAATGGTTAAGGCATTAAATTTTACCCCGGGGGTGCCAGGCGTAAGTACTGTCCTCTTTATGATCTCGATTCCAAGAGATACTGTGGCAGTCGGCTGACATTTCACAAAACCCGTCACACGGCGCGCCTCCGGGCCAAAATGCCTTTGCAAGATAAAAAGAGTCTCTTTGTACGCGTTTTCATAAGTGGAACTGATCTGGTTTCACTGTCAACGCTTATGAACATTTATGGGATGCATATCTTATTTTTTTTGTGGAGGAATATGGAGGAATATTACTTCGACTGAGGGCCCCTTTTCTCTCATATTTATTAAGGAGCATTCAGGAGCTTGGGATGGCTATGAATAATGAATGAAAATACGTTTCATAAATATTTTGTCACTCGCTTGCAGCTGTAAGTAGTTTGAATATTCGGCACGCAGTTAGCTGTTCAGGTTAGTGAATGGGGTACAGCGGTTGTGACACGAGCAGTTGCTCGACGCATTGAAAAATTACCGGCCCTTGAACTACACGAACAAAAGAACGTCCATTTTGTTCCATCGCTTAAAATGTTGGCTTACAAAGTGTTTTTGTCTCATATTGTCTATTGATATAATGCCAGAAATATTTTATTATTACTTTGCCTTTTTCGTTTTCATTCTCAGGTGGAGGGAGTAGGGCTTTTCGGCATGCAAACTCTTGAACACTAACAATTGTTGCAAAATAGAAAGTTGTCCGTTCTCCATTGCCCTTTATCTTGTTTAGGTTCTAATAAAGGGCCAGGCAGTGTACTTTGCTAAAACTATCTCATTATGTAACAATAATCAAAAATTACGCTTTGGTTATTGTTAGAAACATGTCTAGACTTGTGGTAACAAGTCTAAACACGCTAACCACTGTTGACATGCCCTCGTGGGCAGCACAGTTGGTATAATCGTCGTCCTCCCCACACCGGGTGAAAAGACCTGAGTTCCAGTCCCGTCAATCACGTGAGTAATTTTTATGGGCCTTTTTTTCATAACGTGGCTGAGTTAGTCGATCTCAGGCAAGTGTAGCATGGTTTTTCATCCAGTAAACAGAAAATCGACCACAGAACACATGCAATTTACAGACAGTTTACGCGGAGCAACATGGCCTTAGTCACAGATGCTCCTAAAACCCTACAACGACTGTTGACATTTTTGTTGGATATACGAAGTGAATGTTGAGCCAAATCCTTGGAGTAGATGGGTTCTTTAATCTGAATGGTTCTATATCACCATAATAAATAATGATGGTAGATTTAGTATCATGGAAACTTTTAACATCAACCCACCCTGAATCCTTAAGTTTAGGAGTAATGTTTATGCGCTGTGTCCAGGAGGCCGCACCTTCTGACTTCATTACAATGTCCAAAGTCAAAATGAAAATACTTCCTTTATGAGAATCGCATTCCGATCTGGGGTACCTACATACCTTTTTGGAAGGTAGTGTAGTATTGGTAAAATAATTCCAAATGGAAACTACATACGATTTAGTAAACTGATTTTGAACCATTCAGATGAAACTCTTTATGGAACACCCGTGGGATGAACTGGACCTAAACGTCAATAGTCCAGATGGTCTTCAAGGGAATGGGGATCATATTGTTTATTGAACTCTTAAAGTCTATGCTTTGTTGCTTGGCCGATATGACACGCTCCACCATTAGTGCAGAGGATATAGTCCTCATCCCTCGAAGACCAGCTTGGCTATCAGCACGTTGGTCCATTTCAACCCACGGGTATTCCAAAAAGTTCATATCTCACCTCTCCAACCTTTATACATCCATGCCCTCACCATTCTTTGACGCCTATACAGGATATTGCTTTGCCAGAGAGTTGACATAGATATGATTTCCGGTCTTAGCTCAGTAGGAATGTCCATCATGTCCATCATATTTGACCTTGGAGGTCAAATATGAGAATCCTCAGGAGTACCTACATACTTTTTGAAAGGTAGTGTGGTCAAAGACTTCCAAAGAAAACCGCATTCAGTTCTCCATTTATTTAACTGATTTCGAATTCTTTTTTCTTCCAAGGACCGAAGATTTATGTCAATCAATAAATGTCCAGTTAGATGTTGGTGTCAATAAGATCAGTAGCGACACCTACTGGGGATTTAACGCCGAAACATTAACTTGGCCATAACATTAACTTTCTATGGCCTTCCATTTCCTTAGTAACAAATTTTTAGGGCTAACGTTTCATCTTATCAGAGAAGAGTACGAAGAGGAAACGAAGAGGAAACGAAGAGACTTACATTCAAACATCCCAGTTAATTAAAGGGAACTGTGATTATGTCTTGGGGATTTAAGTGCACGAAAAATGCGTTCTCATTATGTACAAAGTGCACTTCTGTGCACGTAATAATGACCTTGTGTTCTTAATGATCTCATAAATCGACAAAAAGTGAAAAAAAAGAAGAAATCATAGTCGTACTTAGCTTTTCTGTTCTTCAGCAAATCCATTAGGTTTAACACATGCAGAAGTAGCCGTGTTTAAGATGGAATAAACGCGCATCCATCTTGGGGTGAGGCAGGCTTCTTTGTTGGTGTCTAAGATGGTGAAGGGGAGCATCTTTCCCAATAGCTTCGTTGCATGCCCCCTCGCTATTTAAGTCTTGCACAATCGCTTCTTTGTAACAAAAGATTTTGCTGTGGTCTCTCGCGATAAGCGCATGCGCACTTTCGTTTCATTAAGCCATAATGCGTTAATGGTATAATGGACATTAGGGTTAACTTTTTTTTAATGGCGGTTTTTATAAATGAATGGTGGGAAGGATAATTTCTTTTCTGTTGGTTTCTTGAGATCTGTAGGCGTCTGTCTGTTGGCAGCAGGTCGTCTGGTATTGGGATACAATGTTTGAAACATCTGACGAAGTTATGTCTGCTGTTTCCCAGTTTGGGCATAAAGCATGCCTTCCGTCGTAGGCAGTCCAAATTATGGTGAATATTTTTTAAAAAATAATTATTAAGGTTAGCAATTTTGCAACTCCTTTAAATGGTTTGATATTGTTATAACCATGTTTTTTTTTTTTTTTTTTTTTTTTAGTTTATAAAGCGTGAACTGTTTTAAAAATTTTAGGATGTGGCCCTTTGAGGCCCAGTGCAAGTTTTATTAAGAGATTTTCCCCTCTTCTTTTTTTATCTTGATCGCTTTTCGATTTATTCTAGAGTTTTGCTAACTATACTTTGTGCTCATTATATATATATACGTATATGCGCATTATGTTCAAAAATTGGCTGTTTTGAGCATATTATCCCCAATTAATATTACTTATCATGTGGAAGTGTGTTGTGAGAGATGAAAAACTCAGGCTAAGCACAGGGGTGTCTTTCTATCTGACTGATACAGGATTCGAGCCAAGTCCTCTCCAAATACGAGTCACAAATGGCAAGAGAGAGAGAGAGCGAATGAGGGAAAGAGAAATGCACAGAGGAGAAATAATAAAGAGGGAAAGAGGATAAATAAAAGAGAAAGGAAAGAGAGGGGAAATAAATAAAGAAAGAAATGCAAAGAAAAGTAGTGAGAGAAAGAAAGAAAGAAACAGAGAAAGAGAGGAGGAAAAGTAAAGAAAGAGTATGAGGGAAAGAGAGAAAAGAAATAACAAAGAGAGCAAAGGAAAAAGGAAAGAAGACATGAGTAAGAAAATAGAGAGAGGAGAAATAAAGAAAGACAGAAAGGCAGAGAGAAAAATTGGGAGGGAAAGAAAGAAAGGATAATCCAAAAGAGAGAGTGGATGAGGAAAAGATAAATACAGAGAGGAGAAATAACAAAGAAGAAAGAGGAGAAAGAAAATAAAACAGAGAAAGAGAGAGAGGGGAGATAAAAAGAGACAAAAGAAAGAAATAGAGCGAAAAGTTGTGATATAAAGAAAGAAATAGAGAGAAACGGAGACAAAAATTTGGAGGGAAAGAAAGAAAGGATGAAGGTAAAAAGAGAGCGTGATGAGCAAGACAGAGAGGAGAAATGACAAAGAAGAAAAGAGGAGAAAGAAAACTAAACAGAAAGGAAAGAGGGAGGAAATAAGGGGGAAAAGAGAAATTGGGGGCCTAATCGAAGATTCGTTTAGAAAAGGGAAAATATTTACGAAAAATAGTGACAAAAAGAAAGAAAGAAACACACAGAGAGAGAGAGAGAGAGAGAGAGAGAGAGAGAGAGAGAGAGAGAGAGAGAGATAGTATGAGGAAAAAGGGAAGTATGGAGGAAAGATAAATGCACAGAAATGCCAAAAAAAGAAAAAGAAATAAGAAAGAGAGAAAAGGAAGAAAAGAAGGAAGGAAAGAAAGCGAAAAAAGAATTGAGAAAGAAGGGAACAAATAGGAGTGGTGGGGGAGAGACTGAGTAGAAATAACAAAGAAAGAAAGAAAGAGATGAAAGAAAAGTAGAGCAGGGAAATAAGAAAAGCCTGGAAAAAAGGAGAAGAGAGGAAAGAGATAAAAAATGCAGAGGAAGAAAAAGAAAAGAAAGAAAATAGGAGAGGGGTAAAGAAAGAGGAAAATGGATAGAAATACAGGGAAGGTTGAGAGCGTTATAAGAGGAGACATAAGGAATGAGAGAAAGAAGGAATAGAGAGAAATTGAAAGAGGAAATACAGTAGGCAAAGGAAGAAAGAATAGAAGAGGCAAAAAGAAAGAAAAATACTAAAAAGATCAATATCAAAGAGGGGATAAGAAGAAGGAAAAGAAAAAAAGTAAATATAAGGAAAGGCAGAAAGAAAGAAAAAGAGAGAAAAAGAAAGAGTAAAGAGAAATAAGAAAAAATGGAAAAGGGAAAAGAAATAAAGGAAAAGAGAGAAAGGGGAAGGAAAAGAAATGAAGAGAGAAGGGAGACGGACAAAGAGAGAAGAGAAATTAGAAAGACAGAAACAGAAAGGTGTCTTCTGAGCTGGAGACAGAGTTGAATCCAAGATCCTCGAGATATTTTGATAAGCGGCGTAGCCACTCAACCACCAAGGGGGCATAGTCGAAGATTCGTTTAGAAAAGGGCAAATTCTGTTCCCTCACGGTGTCTAATAGTTGGACACTTTCTGGAGGTCTCGTCCTTTATTTACGAACAGTTTCTTCCTTCCTTCAATCATCTTTTCATTCCGCTTCTTCCTCATCTCCTTCGCTCCATCCCTCGCTTCTTCCTTCTCCTTAGTCGAGAAACGTCCCCCTCTGCGCACAAAGCCGAGTCCATTTTGCGGAACACTTTCAACGAATAAAATGTTCGGACGGGGGATTTCCGTCGATAAAAACTCCGATCGAACGACATGACCTCGGAGATTTCGCTTTTATTGAATATTTCTCCGAACCCGCTTGTTACGCGCACTGCGGTCCAGCGGATTACGGCGACGGTCACCCGAAAAAAGAACGAAATAAAAATGATCAGAAGAGAGGAAGAGTGGCCACCCGGCAAAAGAGAACATCTTCGATCACGACATCAAATTCATCGGACGTTTCTTCGGAATATTTTCCGGCTTAGTCGGAAGACCCCCTTTCGTAGCTGAAAAGGACGGGGCTCGTTTTATTAAAACGGGGCAGGAATTAAGGGGGTCGAAGGGGGTGAAATGAAAGGATTCCTTCGGTTTCGAGGTGCAAATGGAATTTGGGAGTGAAAGAAAGGATAATTGAAACGCTCGGCGATTGCTTCATTTATTTCGTTAATGATCGCCCCCCCCGCATCGTCAACAAAGCTGCGAGTAAACACGGCAACGGGCGGGTGTTTTCACGGGAGCATCACTCATCAGATAACTAACGGGTCTGCCGGGTTGTGCACACCCACCAAAGTCACTTCCCGCGCACGTCTCACTTTACGAACAACACGCTCGCGCCGCTGAAGAGAGAGAGAGAGAGAGAGAGAGAGAGAAATAGACAGAATTAAGGCAAAACATAGAAAGATAAATAAAAAGAAAAATAGAGAGAGAAAGAGAAATAGACAGAGGTAAAGAAAACAGAAAGAAAAAGAGCGAAAAAAGACAAAGAGAGAGAGAGACAAAGAGAAATAAGATAAAACACAGAAACAAAGAAGGAAAATAGAGAGAAAAGGCAGAGAGAGAGTGAGAGAGAGAGAAATAGAAATACACAGAGATAACGAAAGAAAGAAAGAAAGAAAGAAAGAAAGAAAAATAGAGAGAGAAATAAACAGCAAAGGCAAAACATAGAAAAAAGGAAAAACAGAGAAAAAGTCAGATAGGCCGAAAGAGAGAGAGAAATAAGATAAAACACAGAAAGAAAGACAACAGAGAGAAACGGATAACGTAAAACACAGAAAGAAAGAAGGAAATAAAGCGAAAAAGGCAGAGAGAGAGAATGAGATGCACAGAGATAAAGGTAAAATACAGAAAGAAAGAAAGAAAGAAAGAAAGAAAGGAAAATAGAAAGAGAAATAAACAGACAAGGCAAAACAAAGAAAGAAAAAAAAAGACAAGACAGATAGACCGAGAGAGAGAGAGAGAGACAAATAAACAGTGATAAGGTAAAAAATTGAAAGAAACAAAGAAAAAAACGGAGAGAAAGATTATAGCAGTGTGAAAGGGAAAGACAGAAAGAAAGAGACCAAGAATGAAAAGAGAGAGCGAAAGAGATAAAGCAAAACAAAGATAAAGCAAAAGATAGAAATAAAGAGAATGGGAGAGAATTAGGATTAGACACGGTACTAAAAGAGAGAGGGAAAGAAACAGAGAGAGAGAGAGAAAGAGAGAGAGAGGAAAATGAAAGATAAAGACAAAAGGAAACATAGCAGAGAAAGCAAAAAGAGCTAAAGTAAAAGGAAGACGGACAAAAGAAAGAAGGAAAAAAGTGGCAAAAGAAAAAAAAAACAAAAAAAGAGATGAAGAAAATAAGTGAAAAAAATAAGGGAAACAAATCAAAGAAATTAAAAATCAGAAGGAAAGAAACAGGCACAAAGAAAGAAGGAGAGAAATAAAGCAAGAAAGAAGGAGGTAGTGTGAGAAATCGAGGGAACAACAGAAAAACAGACAAGAAAGAATGTTTTTTTTTTTTTTGTTAGTTGTTGGTGCATCGGCTTTTGTGGCCATAATGCTCCTCCCAAAGTTTTTGCATTTTACTCTGATTCAAGCCCGAGGCGGAATTCGAGCCCCCGACCTTTGGGTTGTCACGCAGGCACTTTATCCACCCGGCTAGCCCGGTAGGCATGAGAGGGGGTAACGGGAGAAAGAAAGAAGTAAGGGAGAGAGTGATAAAAAAAAGAAATCAATAAGAGTGAGAGAAAGAAAGAAAGAATGCAATAAAGGGAGGGACATGGAAAAACTGGAAAAAGGAGACAAAAAATAGAGAGAGAGAGAGACAAAAAGAAAGATTGAGAGGAAAACAAACCGCGGAAAAAAAAAAAAAGAAACCAAAGGGTAAAAATAAAAAAATAGAAAGAAAAAATAGATTGAGAAAATACAACGAGAAAGAGAGAAAGAGAAAAGGGACGAAGAAAAATAGTGAGAAACAAAGAAAGGAAAACAGAAAAATGAAAAAGAAACAGGTGGAAATGAAGATAAAGACAGGAAGAAAAAAGCGATGACAAAAAAATTAGAAGAGAAACGGAGAGCAAAAGAAAAGTAGGGATAAACTCAGAAATAAAAATGAAAAGACAGAAAGAAAGAAAAGTAGAACGGCAGAGAGGAAGAGGAAGTGAAAGGAATGAAGAGAGAAAGAAAAGAGGAGAGAACGCTAGGGAAAAAATTGAAACAGAAAGAATGAGCGAGGTAAGCAGAGAAAGAAAAATGAGAGAGAGTCAGATAGTCACAAAAAGAAAGAAAAGAGATACGAAGAAAAATGGAGAGAGCAAAATAAAAATAAAAATAAATAGAAAGAGAGAGAAAAAAACAAAAAATAAAACAGAGAAAAGTAAAAAAAAAAGAAACAGAAATAAAGATAGAAAGATAGAATAAAGAAAGGGACAAGGAAAAATGGAAGAGAGAAAGAAAAAAAAACGGCACAAAACAGAATTAGTAGAAGAGACGGAAACAGAGAGACAGAAAGACAGATAAACAGAAATAATGAAAGAAAGAAATAAAAATAGGAAGAAGTAAAAAAGGGAAATAGAGAGAGGGGAAAAAAGAAGGAAAGAAAGATAAGCAGAATAAAGAGATAAATAGTAAAGGAACAAAGAGAGAGAGAGAGAGAGAAAGAACAAAAGGACAGAGAGCATGAATGACAGCGATAAAGGAACAAAGAGAAGACAAAATAAGAAAAGGAGATACAAGAAACTAAGCAGAAAGACATAAAGAAATGACAGAGAAAATAGAGGAATGCAGAGCGAGATGAATTAAAAAGAAACGAAAGAAAGAAAAAAGAAATAAGATGTGTTTGAGAGGGCGAGACAAGGACTGGGAGGAGAAGCAGCCATCAAGAAATATTTCGCCACAACACTTCCATGTCAAGAACCGGCCGAATATTTTCGCGATGCCAGTTGCGCACGCTGTTGCGATCCACTCAGGTCAAGAGAGAGAAAGAGAGAGAGAGAGAGAGAGACGAAGACACCCTCTCGACTATTTTCGTTTTCGTATTTTTGTTTTCCTCTCCTCGAATATTTTGGCAGGAGGCGCCCGCGCAAGATGATTGCCTCCGACAAAAGACTCACCTTTTCACGCACTCCTTCCTCAGAAAAAAAAAAAGAAAAAGA
The DNA here is from genome assembly GCF_048544385.1 of Mastigoproctus giganteus. NCBI lineage: Eukaryota > Metazoa > Arthropoda > Arachnida > Uropygi > Thelyphonidae > Mastigoproctus > Mastigoproctus giganteus. The sequence continues at coordinate 10,607,765 of NC_143582.1, forward strand.
TTCTCCACTCTTCTATCTCTCCCTTCCATATTTTAATCTACATTCCATCGGAAGAGAACCACAATTCAAAACAAGACGAAAGAAAACAAAATAAATAGAAAAAATAATACGATTATCTAATACCATCATAATCACCTTGCAAATCTTTCTTTTCCACCTGAAAGAAAACCCAAATGTATCTAAGTTTCTTACCAATCCTCAAAGACATATTTCCATCTCCGCATCACTAACATCATTAATAAACCATCCAATTGTCCTCTTAAATCCCTGATACCCGGATGCTGCGATCTTGCTCTTCCCATCTAATATTAATATTAACTCCACTAAAGTGGTTTCCCTGGATTTTTTTTTTAATTACAACAAAACATGCCCTAAACGCATAAGGGGTCATAAATATTTAATGGTAACCATAGCAACGCAAAATATTTTTTTCTCTTCGCTCCATTCTACACTCTTCACTCCATCTTCAGATGGATAAAACTGTTCCAAAACTATAAATATTCCGACAAATTCAACTGAGGGGTAGAAATAACTCCCCCTCACCGCCCCCCTAAGCAAATCCCATGTCGGTTTCGACAATACCCTCAATAGGAGAGCCGAACAATAGAATAGGAGACTTTCGCCTTCTCCTCCTAACTTCTCCACAGTGGTGTTCTGCAAAGTGTAATTAATCATGTGTTCAGGGGCAATATGGAAACTCTGAATTTGTTTACATGTTTCTGATAACAATGGCGGCCAGTTGATTACGAACGCAACCCCCTACAGGCGCAGCGTTTGGCAATGATCAGATTGAATACAAAACTGCGAGAGCACTAAGCACGCAGACGAAATTATCATTTAAGCTGTGATTGGGCGCTGCTTAAAACAAAACGTACACTGCGGAGACAAAGAAATAGAAGACGTAGTACTTTTAAGCCCTTACTGTTTTTCAAAGTTCCTCAGCGTTTCCTGTAAGTCTCCATTGACCAAACGCTTTGCAGTAAGCACGAGCGCCTTCGCGGGTTCCGAGTTAATTAACCTGGCTAATTGCGTTTGGCGAGGGTGTAGCGCCCGGCCCTTCATACTTTAAGTAAAACTCTATTGCATTTGTCCTTATCTGCGATCTCAGGGGTGTCCATTGTTTATCGCCCATCTGTACACTGGCACTACTGCACTCCACAAATTGCAGAATATGGCCCCTTTGGAAGATCGATAGGAGCTCTTTCAGGAGAGGGTGGGTTAGAGAGGGGGGGGTGTACGTCTAGGATAACGAGGTACCTGAAAAGAAATAATTAATTTTTACCCATCTACTACGAATAATTGCATTTGGGGCTAAGAACTTAAAACTTTCTCTTGATTAAGAAAATCTCCTTTGGGAGTTTCGTTTGGCTTTCTCACTATCAGAGACCAACCAGCTATAAAACCCAAATCTCCAGCAAGGCGCAGTTTTACTTTTTAATTAAAATTCTCCATTTTGATTATCTTCATTTGATTAGATATAGGGGGCGCAGTTGGACCACTTTTAAACATGGCCAGGACCGAAATGAGATTTGTTTAATGGCAGAATTATAAATAAATAAAAATAATCTTCATTGTTAACTTAAAACAAGTCACATCTGGTCAAAGGGATCCTCATAACCAGCCCTCATAATACTTTTTGGGATTAATAACAATTAGTCCCAAACTTTTGGGACAATTAGTCCCACATTTTTGGGACTAATTGAACTGCAACTCTCAATCTTAGTTGGGTACTTTGGTGAACCTTGAGGAATTTCTGATGGGTTCCATCTTGGATTTCACTTAGCCTGTGTGAAGTCGTAGTTGGAGTTGTTCTATGTGGTTTTTACAGGGCTCTTTTCCTATCCTCAAACAGACAAACCGACCTTGGACACATGCAGTAAATCCTGTAAACAAAGTTGTAAAAAGCTCCAAGAAACTACTGCGTCTTGTTATCAGGATCTGTTTACAATGAATAAAGAAGACAACTTTGCTGATGGAGCATCAGTGGATATCAAATATGACTTAACTGTTTGCTGAAGAAACTTGGAACATATCCACGCAAGTCCTGTGCTTTCATTTGAGATTGAGTCTATATTTTGAATCCTTCTACATAAACGAACGGATGCAAGTTCCAGATATAGCGAATCGAGTTGCAAAGTGATCCTAAATTACTCCAAAAGGGACTTCCTACTATTGGGAAGTCCCTTTTGAACCCAACTACTTTAAGCGTATCTTTGAGATCAGTGCCTTCCAATTCTATGGTGATACCAGTTTTATGGGCTTTTGGGGTTCATGTGACTCCTCTTGTGTTTGAATCAAAGGTTTTACAGCAGCAAAGATTTTTCATGCCTATCTGGTAAGTTTTGTCCATTGAAAGAAGTCAATGGACAAAAGCCATTGGTCGGAAAGTACAGAATCTTTTTTGCAAAGCCATTTCATATTATCTAAGCTCATGAACCTTCCCATGGTAGAAGCATGGTTCTCCATTTTTCATTCCTATTTGGTAAATTTTGTCCATTGATAGGAAGTCAATGGACAAAAGCTGTTGGCCGGAAGTCATAGAATCTTCCTTACGAAGACCGAACATTTTATATTATCTGAGCTCATGAATCTTCCCATGGTAGAAGATGCATCTCCTACTAGACTTTTGATACTTGTTTGGTAAGTTTTTTCCATTGATAGGAAGTCAATGCACAAAAGCTGTTGGTTGAATGAATGGAATCTTCTTTGCGAATACCATTTCATACCATTTCAATGCACAAAAGCTGTTGGTTGAAATGAATGGAATCTTCTTTGCGAATACCATTTCATACTATCTGAGCTGATGAGTCTTCCCATGGTACAAGCTGGGTCCTCCCCCCTACTAGATTTTTTCTTATCTATTTGCTAAGTTTTGCCGTTTCATAGGAAGTCACTGGACAAAAGCAGTTGGTCAGAAGGCATTTAATCTTCTTTGCAAAGATCATTTTATATTTCCTGAGCTCATGAATCTTCCCACGATAGAAGCATAGTTCCCCCTACAAGATTTTTATACCTATTTGGAAAGTTTAATCTATTGATAGGAAGTCAATGGCCAAAAGCAATTGGTCGGAAGACATAGAATCTTCTGTGAAAAGACCCTTGTATATTATCTGAACTCATTAATCTTCCAATGGTAGAAGCATGCTTCCCTCTACTAGATTTTTCATACCAATTTTGGTAGTTAACAAATTTGTCCATTGATGGGAAGTCAATGGACGAAACCAGTTGGTAGGAAAGCATAGGATCTTCTTTGCGAAGAACATATACCAATGCTAGAAGTATAGTAAATAAATTTGATGAATTTGAAGTGTTGGTCAAGACATCAAAGGCGGATATTGTTGGGATAGCAGAGACGTGGTGTCACAAAGATATAAGGAATGCAGAACTGGAATTTGGGGAGTACAATGTGTACAGAAAGGATAGACAGGACAGAAAGGGAGGAGGTGTTATGCTGTTATTTAAGAAAAACATAAAATCAAAAGAAGTGCATCCAGTTGATATAGATGGACAGTGCAGTGTCGAATCAGTTTGGTGTGACATAAGCACTGCGAAAGAAAAAATAAGAGTAGGAGTGTGTTATAGGCCTAATGACTCGAATGAGTACAATGAACAATTGTACAGAGAAATAGAGTGGGCCAGTAAATCGGAATGTCTTATAATGGGGGATTTTAACTTCCCAGATATTGACTGGAACTTGTGGGTTGGTCACTCACATACTAGTAAGACTTTTGTGGATTTATTGGATGATTGTTTTCTGCAGCAGCATGTTCGAGAGGCAACCAGAGAAAGTAACACTCTTGATCTGGTTATCAGCAGTGATCATTCGTGTATTAAGAATTTGCAGATAAAGGAACCACTAGGTGGCAGTGATCACAGTGTACTGACGTGGGATTTACTTAAAGATTTAATTACCATCAGGGGTAAAGGAAAGGGTTTTTGCTTCCGTAAAGGGGAGTACAGTGGTCTCCGACAGTTTTTAAATTCTGTACAGTGGGATCAACTGACGATGTTACCAACAGTAAATTCCAAGTGGGAAGCATTCAAGGAATTAATCGTGGAAGCTACTAGACTTTTCATACCGATGAAGAAATATTGTTCAAGGTTTAGGCCTAAATGGTTATCAAATGAACTAATGAGACTCGTAACAGAGAAGAAAAATGCATGGGATGCATACAAATTAACAAGTGACACAGAAGCCTATGATAGCTACAAGTTGATCTGTAACCAAGTTGCAAAGGAGGTTAGGCAGGCGAAGGCAGATTACGAGAAATCCTTGGAAAAAGATGCTAAGAAAAACAGCAAGGATTTCTTTACTTATATAAACTCTAAAATGAAGGGGATGAATCTGATTGGTCCACTTGACATCGCTGGTTCGACTGTTGATGATCCTGCTCAGATAGCAAACAAACTGAATGAGTATTTTTCATCTACACTCACACGTGAGGAATTATTAAGGTTTGAAAATGGCAGAAGGTTATCAAATCGTAGCAGGATACTTAATGATTTTGTAATAACTGAGAGCAAAGTGGAGGAGAAATTGTTGAAATGGAACATAAGAAAGGCACCTCGGGTGGATGGGATCTCTCCAGTTATATTAAAAGAGGCGACAAATCAACTAAACAAACCCTTAGCCATAATTATGAGAGCATCCTTGGACTCAGGGGAGGTTCCCACGCACTGGAGATGTGCAAATGTATCCCCAATTCACAAAGGGGGATCGAAGTGTGACACGAGTAATTACAGACCAGTTAGTTTAACTTCTGTTCCGGGTAAAATAATGGAGTCGCTGGTTAAAGATGCATTGCAGGATCATCTAGACAAGACTGCAGCAATAATTCAAACACAGCAGGGGTTTGTTAAGGGAAAGACTTGTCTGACAAATTTGATAGGATATTATGATGTGGTTACAAAGGAACTGGATGCAAAAAATAATTTTGATATCATATATTTGGATTTCAGGAAAGCTTTTGACACTGTTGCCCATGAAAGACTATTGTAAAAATTGGAGCAGAATGGTATTAAGGGTAAGTTGCTACAATAGATAAAAGGATGGTTGAGTGGGAGAAGACAGAGGGTCGTAATCAATGGGTGCTGCTCTTCTTGGACTAATGTTATTAGTGGAGTCCCTGTGGGACTCCACTAATAACTTTTGTATATTTATCAATGATATTGATGAAGGTATATCAGGTTTAATGTCGAAGTTTGCAGATGATACAAAGGTTGGCAGGGTTGTTAATGACAGTAATGGCAGTGTGCTACTGCAACAGGATCTAGATAATTTGGGCAGATGGGCTAAGAAGTGGCAACTGAAGTTTAACCTTGATAAATGCAAAGTACTGCATTTATCAAGGTTAAAGTAGAAGTAACCCCAGAGAAACGTACCTACTGTGTGGTACTACACTTAAGGTGGTAGAAAATGAAAAAGACCTGGGAGTAATTGTGCAGTCAGATATGAAGTTTTCTGAGCAATGCAGACAGGCTGCCAGGGCAGGTCATGGGGTTTTGTCAATGATATATAGGAATTTTGCTAGCAGGAAAAAGGAGGTGATTATCCCTCTGTATAAGGCAATGGTCAGGCCACGCCTTGAGTACTGCGTACAGGTCTGGAGGCCTCATTTTAGGAAGGATGTAGATTTACTTGAGCGTGTACAGAGAACGGCAACAAGATTGGTGAGGGGAATGAAGGGATCCTCTTACCAAGAGAGGCTTAAGTTCTGCAAATTGCAGTGGCTGGAGACTAGGCACCTGCGCGGTGATCTGATTGAGGTGTATAAGGCTTTGAATGGGTTGAGCACGCTGAATTCTGATGGGATCCTTCCACTTGTTCAGATTACGAACCTAAGGGGGCATAAGTTCAAATTAAGAAAGGACAGATGTAGATTAGATGTGCGGAAATTTGCCTTTAGCCAGCGGGTGGTTAATTGCTGGAACAAACTTCCATCTGTCGTTGTGGAAGTTGATAGGTTGAATAAATTTAAGGAGGAACTGGACAGGCATTTGGAGGGAATGGTGTGATTTTTTTTTTTTTGGCTGATGCTGCATACGCTCATACACTTGCTTTCTTGCATCACATGCCACTACTACTATTACTAGAATGGTCGGTTTTTCATCCAGAAAAACGAATAAAAAAACAGACCATAGAATTGAAGCAAATTACCGGGATAAAATGACAAAGAATATACTTTTCTAGGCAGCAGACAAGATTTTTAAAAAAATTCCATCATCTGCGTTGCTCATGCGCTCTTGATCAGAACATTGGTATGTGGGTAGTTTGATGTTTACAACCTACCTCAATTAACTTAATAGCCACAGAGGAAATATTTGCATTGACGCAATAAGAAATGTTTTAATGGAAGTTTCACAAAAGAGCTATTTGGTGAGGCCATCTCTTGACTTCCTCAACACCAATGGATAAATAGCTTACTCAGGAAGCCATTCAAGTGTGGTCCTATGTAAATATCACTAATGGTCCACCGACAACATAATAGGGGGATATTTAATTTCTCTTTTCACACATTTCAGACGCTCGCAAAGAAATTGCTTATCACTTAACAGCCCAGCTATCACACCCACTTCTGCGGTATTTTCGAAGAAAATGAGTTTTATGATTAAATATGAACGCCAAAAAGCAGCGTCTGTGGTAACCCAATTATGCTGGACACAGCAAAACAGTGGAGAAATTAAGAAAATCATCAGTCATGCCATATCGCCATAAGCGTTAATTGCAAAAACAGCGTCCAGGCAATTACTGTTAATTATGGAAGAGCCCACTGCAGCAGTGGTGGCGCTGTGAACCATTATGCAAAAGATAATCTAATGGAGTGTTTTGAATTCACTCATTAAGTAGAAGGGAAATATTTTCGCTATATCGATGGAAGATTTAAATTAGTGGCAACAATGGGGGTTATGGCCAATTTGCTCGATTCTCTTATCTTATTAAAGAATTTAAAAAAAAAAAAATACCAGCTCTTTTGGAATTGAAAGATAAAGAGGTTACAGAAGTGTTGTGAATAGTGGATTCAATGCTTAAGAACTATTCCTGTTCCATGGGGGATGAATATCATTAACTGTGAAGAAGATGCAACAGATTACCCATGCAGTCTAATCCTGAAACCTTCCAAACTTTTAACTTCTAATAAAGGGGATGTGCGTGAAGTAGTGGAGTTCATAAGCACCACCTTTGTAGTATAGTAGTTTTACCACTTGTACGTGTGCAGAAGTCTAGTTTCGATTTCATTGCAGGAATTTCGAAAGCTTCTTAAGGGGCTGTAGTTAGCCGATCTCAGGTGAAGGGAGGGTTTCCTCCAGGAGGCGCTATTAAAGCTTTGCATCCCACGCCCTTAAATACACTCTTGTATGGACATAATACACAATGGTCTAAGTGGCTAACGTGCCTAAAACTCTGCAGGGTAGGAGGTAACATCGTTGTACAGAAATTTAACACAAGCACTGAACATGTCTGGAAAGTTCAACCAACATATGATACCAACAAATATCGTGTAACATTTCACAGAGACCTCGTTTGCTGTAAAGACCTCGAATGTGTCAATCGTGGTCTCACCTTTGTTTCTGACTCAGTGCAATTTTTGTATGTTGCACTGCACCTATATATACATCTCTAGCACGTGCATATAAGGCATCTCTGTAGTCTAAACTGGTTTTCTCAAATCAGAGGATATGGAGTTTAGAGTAGAGCTGGGGGTTATTCTCTAGATAAAGGTTCCAGAAATATGGGGCCAGTGGGGCATTTTATGCTTTAGACGATCAAAAGATCTGTTACAATTTAAACGTTTCATCCAAGAGATATTTTTAACTCAAAATAATCCCAGGATTACATTTAATCTAAACTAATCTCTGAACTAATCTCGACCTTTAATTCCATGCATCACTAATCAGAAAATCATTTAGCCTAGATTAAATCTGCAATCTCTGGATAATCCAGTTTAAATCTGCAATCTCTGAATAATCTGCTTTAAATCTGCAATCTCTAGTAACCCGGTTTAAATCTTTAACCACTGGATAATTCGTTTCAAATATTTAAGCTGAGGATAATCCGATTTAAATCTTTAAGCATTGGATAATCCGGATTAAGTTTCTAAGCTTTTGATAATCCAGTTTAAATCTTTACGCCGAGGACAATCCGTTTTAAATCTGTAATCTACAGATAACCGTGTTTAAATTTTTAGTCTCCGAAAAATCCAATTTAAATCTTTAATCTTTTGATAATCCTTTATAAAATTCATAATTATTATATCACTAAAAATAATTTAAAATCGGTGCTCTGAAATGCTTTTTAGCTAAACGACTTTATAACTAAAAATTTAGCTATAAGTCATTTTAATACAGTTTAAATCTTTAAGCACAAATCAATGAGCTCAAAAATTTGCTACAAACATGAAGCTCAGATAATAATAAGCTAAAAATTGAGATAAAACTTACAAACCAGGTTAAAAAGCTTAAAAATTAGTTAAAACTTACGAATCGCAGTAAATGAGCTAAAATTTGATAAAACAGGATTCGATTAATTAACCACAAACTTGTAGCTCATTTGGCAAGCTAAAATGGTAAATTACAAGCTTAGAACTCATATAGTAAGCTAAAAATTGAGATAAAACTTAGATACCAGGTTAAGAAGCTTAAAAAATTAGTTACAACTTACAAACCAGGTTAAAAAGATTAAAACAAATAGCTAAAAACTTACAAATCAGAGTAAAATAGCAAAACGTTCAGCTTATTAATCTGAGTTTAAACTCAGATTAATGAGTTAAAATTTAACTACAAACTTACAGCTCGTTTAGGAAGCTGAAACAGATATTGCAAACTTGCAACTGAGATTAATAAGTTAAAATTGAGATAAAAACGTAGAACCAGGTTAAAAATAGCTAAAAACTTACAACTCAGGTAAAATGAAAACCTAAAATGAACTAAATTGGGTAAAAACATATAACTGATATTAATGAGCTAGAAAATTATCTACAAACTTTCTGCTCATTTAGTAAGTTTAGCCAAATAACTGCAAACTTAAAAACTCAGATTAATAAGCTAAAAATTGAGTTAAAACTTAGAAACCAGGTTAAGAAGCTTAAAAAATTAGTTACAACTTACAAAACAGGCTAAAAAGATTTAAAAAATAGTTAAAAACCTACAAATCAGAGTAAAGTGAGCAAAACGTTTAGCTCAAATTGTAGCAAAATTTTTAGCTTATTAATCTGAGTTTAAACTCAGATTAATAAGCTAAAATTTTTAACTTATTAATCTAAGCTTCAAATTGCAAATTTGAAGCTTAGATTAATAAGTTAAAATTGAGATAAAAACATAGGACCAGGTTAAAGTAGCTAAAAACTCACAACTCAGAGTAAAATGACAACGTAAAATGAACTAAAATTAGGTTAAAACATATAACTGATATTAATGAGCTAAAAATTAGCTACAAACTTTTCGCTCATTTAGTAAGTTAAACCAACTAACTACAAACTTAAAAACTCAGATTAATGAGCTAAAAATTGAGATAAATACTACATTATGAACCACCATTATTTAACGTAAATCGCATTTCAAATTCAGTTTAATCCGAACTCAATCTTAAAAACAAGAATTAATTTTTATACATCTTGATTATACACTTGGATTATATTCATAATCCACAATTAGCCTTAATCTGAAAACTTTAACCGCACTTAAAATTCTCTTTTGGTCTCCCTGTCTAAATTTAAAACTTGGGGAATATTTTTAGAGAATGATTTTTTCTTGGACTTTCTAACTTTGTTTCTAAGAATGTTTACTAACAGCTTATCATCTGCAAATAAACTAGCCGCACTCAATTATCTATAATTAATTCCACGTCGGTGTAATTATGATCCAGAAAACTTGAGAGCAACACCCAGCACTCTTTGGTCCATCATAAGCTAAATTTATTTCGTCCACAATTCTTGTATGTACTTCCCAAGAGCGGCAGATGCGTCATTAGTTTGGCTCTCTTCTTCCACTGCGAAGAATTCCATTATAGCGTCTAAAATTAACGCCTTGCTTCAGCCAACGATGGAAGGAAACTGGTGGACCTTGATATCTGATAGAATCGCTAGCGCTTGCCACACTTCCTGGTGAGGTGGATGAATTTCTTCCGGCTCGCTTGTGCCAGCTTCTAAAGGGCCGACAATGCCTAATCTAATTAAGAGATCGCCAAAGTGAGAGTAAATCATTTTTATATTGCGAAGAGGTGTCGCTAGAGGGCAGGATGTGTTGTTGCAGACTACGATACGGATCTGTTGTGGACCTGCACGGCAATACATCTGTGAACGGTGACACAAAGCCAGTTTGTGTCAATGAACTTCTCAAGGTTGGAAAAAATGAACTCTGAAAGTTATTGTTGCAGGGCAGGGCAGTTTGGGGGGGTTTCATGGGTAGGTTTGATTTATTGAAACTCAGATCAGAGTTTCAATAAGCTAAAATCAATAAACTGCTTTTATTTAAAGCAAAGTAAAATAGAAAGGTGCATATTGAAATTTAACTTCAGGAAAATTCCTGCGGCTCAAAGTGTTAGCTAAAATTAAATTATAAATTAATGATTAGTTAAATTATGAAATTAGTACGATAAAACTGAAAATCTCTAGAAGTGAGCTAAAAATTTACAACCGATGTAACGATAAGCTGAAAACGTACGTCTCAGACGAAAAAAAAGCTAAGCTAAAACAATTAACTACAAACTTTTAACTCAGATAAATTTAAATAGACACATACAATCCATATTAAAAAGCTAAAAATTAATTAAAACTTAAACTCAGCTGAATAAGCTAAAATCGGTTATGTGGATTCAAATTTCACTAGACGTTTCTATCATCTCGATGTACTGTGTCTTCTGCATGTGCACACCTGTCCCATCGATAGGGACTGTTTCTACACATGGTTTCTGGATCTCCTCTAAGAAAACACAACACAACCAATATTACAAAGCTTAAAATAATTAAAAACTTACAACTCCAAGTAAAATTGGCTAAAAAGATAGCTCTCTCCTTTAAAAAAAAATTAAAAATTAATTGAAAATTTACAACTCAATAAATAAGCTAAAAAATTGTTGAAAACTTAAAACTGATTAATAAGCTAAAAATTTTGATAAACACCACCAATGTTACAAAACTAAAAACTGAAAACTTACAACTCGATTAATAAGCTAAAAACCTAGCTTGCAACTCATTTAAAACATGCTGAAGCAGTTAACAACAAACTTACACCTCACATTAATAAGCTAAACATTTTAAATAAATGTTACAACCCAGGTTACAAAGTTTAAAAAATATTTAGAATCTTACAGGTTAAAAAGCTAAAATCACACTTATAGTTTAAAAAAAGCTAAAAACTTAAAACTCAGATTAATAAGCTAAAACAGTTAGATAAAACATAACCCAGGTTTTATAAAATGCTAAAATAGTTAAAAACTTGCAGCTCAAAGTAAAATGAGTTAAAAGAACCCTTAGAGCTCAGAATAAAATGAGTTATGAGTCAAAAAACACAGTTCAGAGTAAAATGAGCTAAAAACTTACAGACCGAAGTAAAATTAGCTAAAACTTACAGCTCACAGTAAAATGAGCTAAAAACCTTGCAGCTCAGAGTAAAGTGAGCTTAAAGCTTACAACTCAGATTAAAATAAAACAGCTAAAAATTTAAAACTCAAATTAAGAATGCAGTTACCATTCTCATCATGTTAATTAACTAAATACGGGTATTAAGGTAACGCAGGGGATTATGGGGATTCACATTTCACCAGAAGTTTCAGTCATCTCGATGTATTGTGCCTCCCACATGTGCACACCTGTCCCATCGATAGGGACTGTTTCTACAGATGGCTTCTGCATCCACCCCCACTAAGAAACAGCCTGCTAATCATCTGGTCTCCTCTGGTCACGAAGTTTGTGGAACCCCCAATAGCAATGATATCGGCAAAATGGTCTCCATAGAGACACAGATCTCTTACGAAACATATCGATAATAATGAACCAAGAGTATTGGATTCCATCGTATTCCTCGCGATAACCATTCATTGGGGGAAAATAATTTCTACAGTTAATTGCCCATGAAATCTTCAATTTATGAAGCGTTCTGCATGACGTTTCCCCAATGAAAAAAAAAAGAGAGAAATATTGATTTGTAAACGGGATGGAACAAAAGCCTCATAATTCCAATTGGGAAAACTCTTTTTTTGTCCAATGCCAAGTCTTCCAACAAAGACTAATTAAATCTCCAGCGGTTCTCCATTTTAACAGCAATTAAAACGCTTTCATCCAACAGTGAAACACTCTTCTGACCAATGAGAGATGCTCTAGTCTCTCAGCAAGAGAACTACGTGTCTTATCGCTCTCTTTGTCCTTCACTCTCTCTCTCTCTCTGTACTTCTGAGCTTATCGTCTGTGTATATCCTCTGCCTCCCAGGAGAGCTAATTGATGTGAAGCAATATACAAGTGTGAAGTGTTTCTGCCTGTCTTAGGCACTTCGCGAACTCATTTCATCCATGAATATTAATTAGGGGAGATATTAATTAGTGCTAATGAAATACCGAACGGACAGAAAATGGTTGACACAATGATTAGCTAACCGTTTCAAATTTTTCTACTTTTAAAGCGTAAGTAGGCGAAAATAAGCTCAGTTGTTTGCTCGCCAGGTGGCGTTTCCGTCGCTCCATATCGATGTCGGTTTCTCCAGCAGCCGCGTGAAATGCTGTATGGGTTGAATGCTGGAATTAGACACAGGTGGAGTTGGATTAAAATTTAACTGCCTTGAATCATTTCTATATCTTGCGCTTCTTCGTGACACCAAGACATCATGCAAACGAAGAAAAGCTGGTACACCAAAAGACAAATGTTAGCTGTCTGTGAATGTTAATCGAGGCGTAACTAAGGCTGGTTCCTAGGAGAACAAACATCTCATCCTCTATAAACAGTATAATCTACAACCCCGGGCTAAATACAACACACCGTCTTATCTGCTAGTAGCAGTGGCCTATTCACCCAACTATTAGCCAGAGGACAGTAATAAATGGTTGTGTTGTAATCGACTTCTCCCAGATCCTTGTTAAACTAACAGCTCTGCTTTATATCCATTCCATCTGTTACCTCCTTCTTGGACCAGTTCATCTTCATTAGACCAAGGGAAGATTTTCCTACAGTGACACTAATCAGTAATCTCCATTTAGAGTTGTACATCATTCTGAGCAAGATTATCAACGCTTGCAGTCGTAGACAAAGAGGTACAGAATATATCTTCCATTTATCACCACGCATGCGCTTTGAACTTGCTGATTTACTGCGATGGAAATCCGACCTCATGAAATCTATAAAATCTGGTAGCAGCATTCTGGTGAAAACCGCGAACTTCTTCAAGTATTTAGAACTTTCTCCCCAAATTAGACCGATTATTTCTTGTGTTTACAAGCAATAATCGGTCTAATTGCAGGAATTTCCTGCAAGTTTCTTCATCCGTAGTCAAACCCACTGACGTCATCAGGAACCCTACTTCCTCTTCCTCAGATCAGTTAACTAAGGTCCCCGATTGAAGAAGTCTTTAGAAAGTCCTCCTTTCAACGAAGAACTCACATCTCTCCACACTAATAACGATGTGCACAAAATGCTACTTATGAACTCCAGTACTTCACACACACCCCTCCATATAACAAGTAAAAAAAAAGACACTTCTTTATTATCGTATAATTCTCAGTAATCCGAATTGATAATGATTCTCTTTGCTTCGGATTATCGAGACTCTACCATATTTTTATTTTTACAATATCTACTGGTTAAATAATTTTAATTGCTGATAATATAAACTGATTCAATCTGGATATTAATATTATTATAAAAATTAAAATGGGTTGGCAATCTTTGCTGATTGTCAACCCGTTTGCATTTGCTGACTGCGTAGCTTGAACACTCATTAAATGACTAATGTTAGGCATATTAGAGCAAAAGTATAGTGGTTGCTAGGCAATATTTTTAGATAATAACTCATTAAATCCCATTTACTAATTAACTTTTTAAATGTGTGGAACAATTGGTGGTGGGATAAATCTCTGGTGGAACCTTGTGTAGTCATTCCGAAGAGTAATTGGAACGAACATGAACACACCCGTCTTGCTTTTATGGCTATATTGTCCAACAACCCTCACATACGATAATAATTGTTTGTCTTTTAATTAAAAGAATTCCCTCGACAGCAGTGGCTTTTCCAATAAGATTTATTAAACGCGCAATGCCTGAGTCTTTGGGGAGGCATATACCCTTAGTCACTTTGACAAACAACCCCCTTTGAAGTAGAAAGACATGAATTTTCTTCCATAATCGCAGTCCCATAAATGACCTCTGAGCAACCAACTTTCTTCTCATCGTATCCCACTGGTGGAATGCAGAGATATCCAATAAGTTAAACACATGCAGACATCGCATTTTCTTTTTTATCTCAATACACAAGGCGACTTTGTAGCTCGTGCTTGTCGACTGTGAAACGCGATAGATACACAAGATAATGCATTGTGAAAAAGAACACCATTGATTTTTCCCCTTCTGGGGACAGTGCCAAGTCGATAACTCTTTTCCTCTTTCTCATAGCAATCTTAGCTTCTTTCTTCGATTTCATCCAGGCTGCCGTTATCTCTGAAGTCTCACAGAGAGGTTTAACACGTGGCTCAGAGTGGTAAACAATCAGTCCATTTAAATTCATCACTGTGTATCATTTTAAATGGTAGAAAAAATTGCCATCTTAAAGATACCACAGTTTGAATGAATCTTTTAATAGCTGCAATTTCTCTTTTATCCAGAGAGGACTCTAAGAGATTACGACTGCCAAGATATTTAGCGAGCTAAACATTTCAACTCCAGTTAATAGCAAGAGCGGACATTGACAAACATACCATCGGTTGAGTGGGTCACTGAACGTTATTTTCCACCATGACAACTCCTATGGAGCTTTTCTGTGTGTACTCATCGGGTGATGAAGGGTACTTTTAATATGGTGGTTGGATGTAAACAGTTTCAATAAACATAAATCACTTTGATGGAACCGTTTACTCTTTGCTAAATTCTCAATAGACCTCAATTAAGTCAACGTAGTTGCTACATTTTTCTGGGTTGTCTTTGATGTAGGAAGTGGTATTGTAAACGTAAGTTTCTGGAAATATATTGAATGGTTCTTTTTCTTTTTCATATTTTTATATTCTTATTCTGAAGATTTTGAATATGATTTCCAATACTCGAGTGTATTTAGCAGTTTCTTGAAAGTTTTTTTTTTTTTTTTGATTTGGACCTTTTCTAAGTTAAAAAATATATTTTTATAATTTTGTAAATTTTTAAACACTTCTAGTTTTCTAACTTTAAAATTTTAATACTATCTCTTCATTAATATTTTGATATTAAATTCCTTGGCTTTCATGATTTTTAAATATTTAACCAAATTTCGGTTTACTTTAATTTAGAACCTTTTACATTATATTTATTTTGATTTTAATCGCAATTTGAAATTAAAGGTAAAAATTTTTAATTGATATACTGAAAGAAAATTTTTAATTTAAAATTTTTTTACCTTTTTGATTTTATTCCTTTTTAAATGATTTTTACCAATTTCATTTTGATTTTCCTCCGTTTTAAATCATTTTTCATTTTTAAATGAATTTTGACTTTGTTATTTTGATTTTCTTCCTTTTTAAAGGATTTTTTACCTTTTTATTTTGATTTTTTTCACTTTTTTATTTTCATTTTCTCCCTATTAAATGATTTTTTGTTCTTTTTATTTTTAGATGAACTTTTGGCTTTTTTGATTTTCTTCTTTTTTAAACGATTTTTCATTTTTAAATTTTACATATTTGCTTTTGATTTTCTCCAGTCTTAAATGACTTTTCGATTGTAAAATATTTTTATTTTTGAAATATTTTTTTAACTTTATGATTTTGATTTTTCTCCATTTTTAAATGATTTCTCGTTTTTAAAAAGATATTTTCTTTTTTAATTAACTAACTTTTTAAATTTCTTCCTTATTAAGTATTTTTCGTTCTTAAAATGATAATTATCCTTTAATTTTAATTTTTTTAAATTATTTTAATTACCTTCATTTTAGTAACCCTTTTTACCTTTTTTATTTTGATTTTCTCCCTTTTTAAATATATTTTTTTTCATTTCATGATTTAAATGAATTTCAGCTTAATTAATTTAGAGATTGTTAATTATATTCATTTTTATTATAATTTCATTTTGAAAATAAGAAACATTTTTAATTGGTATATTAAAATAATTATTTTTGTTTTTAAAATGAACTTTTTACTTTTTTCGATTTTGATTTTCTCACTTTTTAAATGATTTCTCGTTTTTAAAAAGTATTTTCTTTTTTAGATGAACTTTTTAACATTTCGAATTTCATCCTTATTAAATATATTTTTCGTTCTTAAAATGATATTTTCGTTTTAATTACCCTTTTTACCTTTTTTGATTTTCTTCCTTTTTAAATAATTTTTTGATTATTTCATGATTTAAATGAACATTTAGATTTCACCTTAATTGATTGAGAGACTGTTATAATTATATTCCTTTCATTTTATTTTCATTATAATTGCAATTTGAAAATAAAAAAAACATTTTTAATTGGTATATTAAAATAATTTTTTTGTTTTTTAATGATTTTTTAAATGAACTTTTTGCATTTTTTGATTTTGATTTTCTCACATTTTAAACTTTTTTTCCCTTATTAAGTGAATTTTTTCGTTTTTTAAATTGAATTTCTAATTCAAGTTTTGATTTTCGAAACTGGATCGCAATTTCGATTTCAGTTTCGATCTTCAAAATTCGTTTTTGATTTTGTTCTTCGAAAATCCATTTTAATTTTGATTTTTGGGAACTCCATTTTAATTTTCGCTTTCTAATTATGATTTTCGATTTTGATTTTCAAAATTCAATTGCTATTTTCAACTGGAAGTGAAAAATGTATTCACTTAAAATCGAAATTAATTTTTTCTCTTTTGAAAAATTCCCTTTCACGTTTTCGAGCAATACTTGTTATCAGGGTGGTGATAAATATTCATTCCTTGCCAGTTTTACGACACCACTCTCCACAGCCCCGCCCATCAACCACATTAAAATAGCGCGACGTCACCCAATTTTCTTTGCAAACTTATCCATTACCTGAAGGTTAGAAAGAGAGAGAGAGAGAGAGAGAGAGAGAGAGAGAGAGAGAGAGAGAGAATCGCTTTTCGAAGACTGCATTTTACACAACTAATTTCGAAACCAATATTTCTTTAAGATCCCACGAAATCCATTACTTGGTTATGGAGCACTATTTTTTTTCAATGCACCATTTACTGATGGAGTTACTATCCATTGAAAGGAGTTCCAAAGAAACTTGAGCTCGTGCATAAAGTTGTTAGCAATCAATCATCTGCATTCCGTCAGCACCCCTTCTCTCCAGTTTCCATTTATAGCTTTGTTGATCGAATTTTAATTTACATCTAAATGCCAACACACTCAAGTTATAATTGTACGAAGAGCAGACACACTTGGAACATTCTTAATTCAAATTATTGGCCGGATAGAGAGAAAACTAGAACGCTGCTCAAATAGCGTTCCCCAATACAAAGAATTTTTTTCCAAATCCATTCTTTATTTTAACACTTATATATTCCCAGGTGACTTCTACTTGTTCCCAAAACTAAAGGAACACCTTCGCGGTCAAAAAATATTGAAATGATCTACTTGGTTTACTTTTCTCTCTTTTAATCAATAATTGTTTCTCTTCATTCCCAGTTGGTTAATTCTGCGCATGACAGTTAAAAAAACAGCCTGGAAAGAACCATAATGATCTCTTTGACCGCCATAAATTCAGAACTGCGTAGTTGGGAATAATTCCTTTGACAGAAAACTTCTTACGTGCTTCGTTTTAGCTGTCAGCAAAGAAGTACTTACACAGTGAAATTATGGATCCCCTGAGAAACCCAGTCAGCGTTTCTAGGTAACCCTAGACAGTTTCATTAAATAAAAAAAAAATAACAAAAAAGAGAAGAAAATGAAAATATCAAAGCAGCAGACTTTAATTGACATAGGAAAACTGCATTAATATGAGCCTCTTCTGAATCTACAGTTAACTGAGCGCTGTTATATCGACTGCCATAAAAAATGACAGGTTTAAAAATAAACTTATCTTTATCTTCTACAAACTTTAATAAACTTATGATTTATAGTTTTATTATAACTTATACAAGATCTATTTAAAAATCATTGATCTCCCTTATTGAATAAAGTTCTGTAAACAAATCATTAATGATTTTCATGTGAAAAAGTGAGTTGCCAAAACGAATTTAACATGGAATGTTTCATTTTACCAGTCCTTCCCTTATTATTTTATTTCTTTATTTTTTTTTTTTTTTTTCAGAAGAAAGAAAGACGAATTAAAAAAAGGGGCGGGCAGAAGCCATTAATACATGTCGCATATGTGGCACAATCTGGCAATTGCAATATGTTTTTAGAAGACAATTTCTTTATCAGACAATTAATTTGAACGCCGACAAAAGAAATGGAAAATATTTGAAATTACCCCAAAAACAAACAAAAAGCCAGTCGCGGTGTACAACGTACCTTCGATTTTCGTTAATTGTGTCCCTATCTTCAATAAAAATAAAAGCAGACGCGCAGTGGAATTCCGCGCATGCCTAGAGAACCAAAATAACCAGCAGACGTCATTGTTAGAGAGCCATAAAAAAGCGCCAGATGCGCACGCATTGTTTCATTCATTAATATTCTCGTTTGCTTTGTTGAAATTGACATTTTTCCAATTGCTTTTATTTCTTCCTATCTTTTGGAACTAAGCACTTTCATCGAGGGTATATCAAATATTTGTACACCTCTGGATAAAGCCATTACCAAAAGATACACCACTTCTATTGGATAAGACGTCAAAACCTCGCTTTGATGTCAACTTTATTTGTTTATCCATCGATTCCCGTAGGTTTCAAAAGCACGTGCACGGAATACATTACGGTAAGGTCGAACAGCTGACACGAACAGCAAATAACCCGTGGCGTATTGCACGTAATGTTAATGATAACTTCTTGGCACCCGCTGGTGTCGAGGCTGCATCACAGCCAAAGAAAACAGTTGATGGATATCCGGTTGAAAATTTTTTGGAAAACAAAATAAAAATTAATTTAATTTAAATAAAAATGTTAATTGAAACTTCTGAGACAGTTGGGGAAAATGGAATTTAATGTATGCGAAGTAAGAATTACAGACGAGAGAAATTAGCGCCAAACGAAGCGGAAATTCTAACCTAGCTCCCTCTCGCGTTGTTTTCGGTATTCATTGCTGACAGTGACACATAATTAATTCATAGGACACAACTGGAAACACGTGTTATATCTGATGGCAAGCAAAATGACTCTTTGACTATGTTAGCACGAGACGTTGGTGACTTCAAAGCGTTTAAAACGCTGTAATTTTTTTGTTTTTGTTGCCAAACGAAACAGGTAACAGGAGAGGGAAAATTGCATAATTCGCAAACACTGATTAATCACATCTTGGCAACATGTTCGCAATTTAGCAGCAAATTATCGATTATGAACGCTGACGTATTGCAGTCACAGCTAAACCGCCACCGGTTTTAGAGTTCTGTTCACTCTGGCATCAAGGCTATGTACTGTAATTAATTTCGTCTGCTGTGGCCGTGCCATAAGATAACTGACACAGAATGCCACGCGTCAGGTTGCGCGTGAACTACCATGGAAACACAATAGCAGTGTTGATTTCACTTGGCTTGTTACAAGCTTGCTTGAAACAACGTTTGGTTAAAAATTAAAACCAGACGCGTCATTTGGTGATTTCATTACTGTCGTTTGGTTTTATTTTGTTATTTTAGTTTGGTTTTATGTTGTTAATTTCGTTTAGTTTTATTTTGTTCTTTTCGTTTGGTTTTATGTTGTTAATTTCGTTTGGTTTTATTTTCGTTTGGTAGTAAAATTACCAATTTTATAAATAATTTCAAAACTGATTTTCTTCTATAATTAATGATTTAACGTAAACAATGTTGGTTATTTTTATATAAATAAACATTTATATAAAAACATATTTATTTTTATCTGATTGGCCAATCACTTAAAAATAAATTTAAAAAATATGATTTGCGAGACTCCACCTACGAAATCTTCGATAAAGAGACATTTAAAGAACATTATTCCATCCAAATGACTGAAACCATTAACTGTTCATAAGAAAAGGTTCTAATTTTTTTTGGTCTTTTGTTTCTTCTTCTATTTTAGTATTAAAAACTTCTATCCGTTGCCATAGGTGGCACTGTTATCGGGATCTTTCAAAAGACACCGTTTTTATATCTGTTTTAAAGATAAACATTCATAAATGCTTGTTTGTTTAACCAAAATAAATCTAAAGATTGTCTTAAATAACAAACCAGGAATATGATGATGCTGGAAACGTTTCCAAAACTCCTTTCTCCTAAGCCATCTTTTAACAACAAGGGCAGTGTCTTTGTTCACTGGACATACACAATGAGTCTTCATAGGAGCAACCACAGCATGACTTTGTAGAGCCACATGGTTATGACTCCTCTGAAATGTGCGGTGTTTTTGCCACTTGTTCCCCCCTGCGTTTGTAAGACTTAGTTGTAGTGTCTTAATAAAGAGAGGTTTTAGAAAAAGAATTTTTTTGTTGGCTTTTGAAAAAAAAACATTTGGAGCAAAAAAAAATGGAGCGTTATCAGGTTACATCTTGTTTTTGGAAGGTTACAATTGAATATGTCTAGTTCACACGAATCCCGCTAGAAGTGGAATCTTGTTGGCTAGTTCACACAAAACCCTCTAGGAGGGACAAATTTAGTCCAATTTAAGTCGAATTTTTGGTAAATCTTCAGATAAAAGCTAAAGAGAGATGAATCTTTGATAAAGAAGTTATTTTAATTGTAGTAGATTGTATCACCACACTGTAGAGACTAATAGGGGTTGGTTTGGGGGGTTTGGATGTGCAAACATCCAAATCATTTGAAATTCTAGACTGTGAAATTAGCTGGATATTTGTTTGCTTTAATGAAGACGAATATTCCAGTGACTATTTCTGGTATCAAACCACGTGGGTCTCTTGGAGATTTGTCTCACAAGGCATTCACACAATTCACCTTTCAGCCGACTGAGGGTTGTCTGCATGTCAGAGGGTTAATGAGGTAACAAGTTATCTCAGAGAGAGAGAGCGTGTCTCATTCATCAAACAAAGATCACTCCACATTTGGGTCCTGGTGGGGACGAACAACTCGTTGAGTGAAGAAAGAAAATAATTTTTTTTTCCCTCTAGATTTTCTGTCTTTAACTTGCAGACGATTTCCAAGATTATTAGCAATGTTTACATTCTTTAACATGCAAAGTAGGCTTAATCACCTGGATACCACCGTTGGCATAGAAACCAACGAAACGTTCTTTAATCAGTTGCCATGGCAACAATTCTTGCACGTTACGCTAACGCTTAAAAATATATTTCTGCGAGATCTAAATACTGGGTTTAAACCTTAAGGGGGAAGGGGGGATATAAATTGCTATTGTCGTGACCCCGGTTGTCATGGCAACAACCTCTGATGTCGCTTATCACTGTCATCGTGTCAGTAGCGAGAGAAATATGAGAAAAGGAAGGGAAGAAAGCGAAGATGATTTTAAACATGTTTTATAGCCATCCTTTCCACAAGGAGGGACTTGTTTGGGGTTGTGTGACATCAAGTATGTAATGAACTATTTAAGCAGGCGGTGGTGCAGTAGTGGGTTAGAAAAAAAATTACCACCATAGGACCCCCACGGGACAGAAAGGGATCCTTTTACATTTCTTTTTAAGAGCTCAGTTTGTTTTTTATGGGGGCGCCACACATGTTCGACATTGGGTCTTAGGCCTAATAACAAAGAATTCATTTAGACCCGCGTAATATTTTGATTGTCGCGTTATTAATGTTATCAATTACCCCCTGACTGAGCACCCCCCCCCTTGTCGCTTTTCCTCTGAAAATTACCGCCTTCAGGATGACTTTTGTCAACACTCCTGTAATTTAAAGGCGAAAAAAAAAAATAAAATAAAAATTCATAATACACCGAAGGCGGTGACATTTACTAGAAACGTGTGCGTGCGCCGAATTCAAATCGCACTTTTTTTTTTAGGTGGCGCTGCGTGCTAAGGAATTTTTATTTTTATTAACGATATCCTCGATCTTTGCTAACTCTGAAAAATACATTTAAACGGAGTTAATTACAGAGAAAATGATTTAGATGTCAGGAAGGGAGAAAAATTACCCCCGCGTTTTAAAAATAGCGGAGGTTATTGTATTTGGTGCGAATATCAAACAGAAACGCGCCGACAAATTCAATATGTGAACTGGCCCAGTGCCAATGCGTGTATCGGCCCGTTATTCCGCATGAAATCTCTTAACCAATATGGCACACGTTTGTTCTGGTGTATCGGAAAAGTAACTTCGACCCTCAATACAATAAAGGTCACGTGGGGATCGTCAGCGGGCACAAGAATTCACCGAGAGAAATGTTCGCTGGTATTGGCAAGAACAGAAGGTGAATGTTTTCGCTTCTGACAAAACCATTAATTTAAAATTAATCATATAATAATAAATCAGCGCTATTAATTAGCTCTGTATGCGCTGGTAATGATGCGCAGCAGCTGAGAAAATATGGCGTTCACAGTGACAGGTGAGTCAAAAATGGCCACGTGGTGTTATGTTTCTTACTGGGAGGGCAGCTCTGCAGTAGATATGAGTCCTTGGATGACTATGGATGGCAACAATACTAAGAAAGTGTCCTCTGTACAGAGGACACTTGTCGCCTTGAGATTTTCTTGTTTTTGGAAGAATGAAATTATAAATTTTATTTATGAAATTTTGTTTCTGTCCTTTTATTTTAAATGTATAAACTTTTAGGACAAAGTGATTTTTAAGGAAGTTTTTTATTATCGGTTTTGTAAATAGAAATTTTTTATTTATTTATATATATATTTTTTGTTTAAGGCGTTCACAGTGATGGGAGAGTCAAAAAGAGCCAGCAATGTTACGTTACTTCTGCAGCAGATGTGATTGGATGACTATGGATGACAACAACAATAATAAAGTATCCTCCGTACAGATCGAACTTGTCGCTTTGCGATTTTTTTGTTTCTGGAAAATTAAAACTACAGAGGTCTGCTCTCGGTTTTATTTAACTCACACCTGAAAGAACACCATTATAAATTTTATTTATAAAATTATGCTTCTACTTTTTTTAAATTTTAACTCATTTTGCAAATATTAGAAGTTTTTTTTTTTTTTTTTCCACTCCTGGTGTTGAGTTGGAAGAGTAAAACGGAAGTTCATTTCTCTGCAGTAACTAATATCTTCACACGTCACCAGCTATTGGAGCAGGGTCTTCCAAAGTGTAATCCCAGAAGCGAAGACTTCTTCCCCACCTCGGTGTGCAGACCCCCAGAATTCCAGAGGCGTCAATAACCGGTGCAGAGCAGTCGCTGCCATCCCTTTTCGAATCCACGCTGCAGTTGACGGTCAGAGGATGTATTAGTAGCAGGTGGTGCCGTATTTAAACTGCTGTGTGGTTGGAAGAACTGGTTCTTTAGGGGGTGTCATGTGTCATGCGGTTAAGTTTCCCTGCACGGCCATGTTTTGCCGCGTGTTGATCTCCCCTTGACAGCGAATAAATTAATGTGCACAATTAAGTTCTCTACCGGTATTTAAAATTAAATGAAAACAAAGGTTATTTATTCTCGAGCTGTCTGCGCGGGAAAGGTTGGGACGCCGTTAACTTCTACCCTTCCGTAGATTGATAAATGAGTTTTTTATTCACCCCCGTAAGTCGGATAGCGACAGCGAGACTGCGTTTACGTACAGTTGGGATCTGGTAGGCACACAGGCATTGTTTTTCAAGATATTATCAACTTACGGTTAATAAACAGGAGTCATGTGGGATTCCGAAAATTTTGAATAATAATTATTATAAACGGGAACAAAAAGAAGTGTGGTTATAAATATTCGCACTCTAAGCAATTTATTTAACAGCAGTACTGTTAGTTTTCATCGATTAAAACTGTCTGGTAATTATTTAAAGTTAATTACATATTAATAGTTTTAATTATGGTTTGAATTACTTTAAGCGGAGCCTGTAAAATTTATCATTTTTAATCAAGATTCTTTATCTTAAGACCCTTCTGTATTACGCATGCACAAGATTTTATGACCTTCAGAGGTCATAAAATTATGACCCTCATGACCTTCAGAAATCACAAAATTATGACCATTATGACCTTCAGTGATCACACCACTGTTCATCAGTGTGTTTTAAAAATATTTGTGTTTTTTTGAAATTGAAGTAAAAGTTTCTTTATCTTAAGAGTTTTCTGTACTATGGATACACTAGATTTTATGACCTTCAGAGGTCAAAAATTATAGTATGACCTTCAGAAATCACAAAATTTATGACCTTCAGAAACCAACCTTTATGGCTTTCAGACATCACAAAATTTATGACCTTCAGAAACCAACCTTCATGACCTTCAGAAAACAAAAAATGTGACCTTTATGAAACCCTTTAGTTATCAACATCAAAAATAACAAAAATTATGACCCTTATGACCTTCAGGGATCACACCACTGTTCATCAGTGTGTTTTAAAAATATTTGTCTTTTTTGAAATTGAAGTAAGTTTCTTTATCTTAAGAGTTTTCTGTACTATGCATGCACAAGATTTAATGACCTTCAGAGGTCATTAAATTATAACCCTTATGACCTTCAGAAATCACAAAATTATGACCTTAATGACTTCCAGCAATTATTTTCTTCTCTCTGTCTTAAAAATATTTGACGTAAACAGTTTTGATGGACCATATTGTATTCCAGTGTGTGAAAACTGGAATACAATATGGAATACAATTTCATCAGTGTAAGGGGCTTGAATTTAAATAAATTTCTACGAATTTTGCTTTTAATTTTAATTAAAAAAATTAAAATTAAAAAAATTAATTAAAAGCATATCATTGTTATATATGTTTAATTTCTTTTTTTGAAATTGAAGTAAAAGTTTCTTTATCATAAGAGTTTTTGATAAACATCTTGTGTATGTATACTATGCATACACAAGATTTTTCTGACTTTCAGAGGGCATAAAATTATGACCCTTATGACCTTCAGAAATCACAAAATTATCACCTTTATGACTTTCAGCTATTACTTTCTTCCCTCTGTCTTAAAAATATTTGATGTAAATAGTTTTGATGGACCATATTGTATTCCAGTGTGTGAAGACTTTCATCAGACTGTAATGGGCTTGAATTTAAATAAATTTCTACGAATTTTGCTTTTAATTTTAATTAAAAAATGAAATTAAAAAATTGAAAAGCATACCACTGTTATATATGTTTATATTCTTTTTTTGAAAAAAAAAAACGAAGTAAATGCTTCTTTAAGAGTTTTCTGTATTATGAATTTACATTTCATGACCTTCAGAGTTCATAAAAATAACCTTCAGAGGTCATAAAAAATGACCTTCATAAATCACAAAATTATGACCGTTATGACCTTTAGCGATTACACCACCGTTCACTCTTAAAAATATTTGATTTTAATAGTTTCGATGGGCCATATTGTATTCCAGTGTGTGAAGACTTTAATCGGGGCTGTAAGGGGTTTGAATTTAAATAAATTTCTACGAATTTTGCTTTTAATTTTAATTAAAAAAATTATTTTTTTTAATTTAATTTTTTTAATTAAAAACATAGCATTGTTATATGTTTATTTTCTTTTTTGAAATTGAAGTAAAAACCTTCCAGCTCCTTCCATTAATAGCAGTTCTAAATACACTACATTACCAAAAGTATCTGGAACCCCAGAGATTTATAAAAAAATATATATAAATAAAAAAACAATACCAAAGCAATTATTGATCTCCTTGATGTTCCAAACAATTGGGGGATTCTTGAGTCATTTCAAGTAACTGTTAAGATTCAGCCATCTTTCGGTCATAAAGACTGGGGATTGCATCCAATCATTTTATAATTAAAATAATGCAACACTGTTTGCCTAATTGGCTGCACGGCGTGTCTAGGATAGAATGAAAGTATCACAGCCTTTCAGTCTACTCCAGACAATTACATCTATTAAAGAGCGATATCGTGTATAATTGGAAAAAAAAATACTACCCTTCTTACTATTATTTAATGATTATTACAGTGGCATTATCTTTCTTTCCAATGGTAATTTATTCCCAGAGATGTTTTGTGCAATTTCTTGGAAACAAATTTGTCGAGTTTTTTTTTTTTTTATATTTTTTCTTCCTCCTTCCTCCCCCACTTTTGGTGGATATGTTTTTATAAAGCTACTTTAAACGTTTAAAATTTTCTACGTGAAAAGAGAAAGAAAAAAATATCTTAGAAGAACTGTTTTAGCTGTTAATTACCACGCCATCCAAAGAAATATTGGAATTACATTTGTTATTCAAATCAGCTTAAACCCCTTATCTGAAGAGAAATGATTTTCAATTTTCTATTAGTTCTTTGTATAATATTCACAAACGTCTGTAAGGATTTTTTTTGGAGGGGGTGGAGAGGGGGTGGATAGCAGCGCTTTGTTTTTCTTAATTTATTCTTAATGAGGTTGATCTAAATTGGGAAGGATGTGAAAGATCTTTATGGGAAATTTCTTTTTTATTATTACTTTTATTTTTCTTAGAAAAAGAATGATGTCAGTGTAGCTGGTTTTAGGCAGTGGAAAAATACACTGTCCTGTCAAAATATTATGATCCTTCTGTTTTAGTAACAGTTCTTTGGCATCTGATTGCACACGCTTCGCGTAAGAATAGGTTTGGAGGACCCTTCACCACGGACTGTCACTGATTGTAATTTTCAGGAAATACGCATGAAGGAAGGTTGTTCCAGAAGACGAATGTTGAAGAATAAATGAGGAAGAAGAAAAGTTGGTGAAGGTGGAATGCAATGTGCTATCATCAGCAAAACTATGGATAGGATTTTTGGTCAATAGAAAAAGGGCATTAATATAAAAGAGTGGGAAAAAGAACTAACCTTGGGGGACTCCAGCATTAGTGGAGAAGTTACAAGACAGAGAGCCATCTACCATCATCAGCAGAAACACGATCAAAAGCCTTTGAAATATCGTGCAATTGTTTGAGTTTAACCAAACTTCTCCATTGAATTTTTCCATAGATGGGTAACATAAGCCAGAATACTACCAGTGGATCGACACTGACTGAATTCATACTGGCAATCAATGATCAGATGGAAGATTTCTAGGTAGTTTAAGAGGTGGCGGTTAATTGATTTCTCCATTCAACTCCAGGGGCTCACATCTGGTGAGTATGGGCTTGGCACACTCAGGTTCCCGAGCTGGATAAGAAAGAGTAAGAAGGGCCAATGGACAATAATTGGATGGGAAGGATTTGTCAACTTTTTTTAGGAAATGGCTGGATATGAGCAAATTTTCTAGCAGAAGGGGAAAACACATTTGGAATAAGAAAATGAAAAAAAGGCAACACAGGTGTATTCGGGAGCACAGATTTTAAGAACAAGTGGAGAAATACCATCAGGACCTGCAGCTTTCTTAACATCAGGATTGTTCAAAATCCTTCTGACATTCTTTTGATGGAAGTCCACAGGAGGTATTGAGTCGAGTGTACTGAAAATGGTAGGAGGTGGTTTATCAAGATCATCAATATATGAGTTGGAAGAATAATAGGATCTGAGGAAATGTTGACATCAAATGATTTGAAACAGTAATCCGACCAAGTAAAAGAAGAAAAGAAATCTCGAAGATCATCATATTTTGCATTCTTGCAATGCCAAACAATACACGAGGTTCAGAATGTCCAAGGGAGAAGGGGAAAAGAAACCATCATTTCATTGGAGAAGAAACCATCACCAAGTTCTGATCTGAGGTGCCTAGAGGACAACTCACCTCGACCATGTACTTAGAAGGGTTATTTGTGAGAAAAAGATCAAGCATGTTGGCTGAGTGGTTAGGATTATCTGGTATGGAAGATAAATGAATAATCTGTGTGAGGTGATTAGCAATTGGAAAAGCCTCGGCGTCTCGACCAGATGGATCTGTGTGAGTAGAAAACGTTAGCCAGCTGAAGTTGTGAACATCAAAATCGCCAATAAAAATTACCTCACTGTTAGCAAAGCTAGACTGGAGAAAGTCAAATTTCAAAGAGAGGAAGTCAAAGATTTCGAAGTAATTAGTAGATTTGAGAGAACGACAGAGGCAACAGATAGAATGTGGTAGAAAGATTTAAAGCTCCCGTATGCTAGGAACACCGTAAGAATATACCCAACTTCTTGACATAAAGTGGCCTCGACAATGCTCCCCTCATACACACTGCACAGACTCCCTCCAGTCACTATCTGACAGAATAGAGGCAGCGAGAACATACACTAGCTGATCTGGAAGCCTCCTAGAGAGTTACCAATAGTAACACCTAGAGAGTTACCAATGTATGTATTTATGGTCGTGAGTGGCCACTTGACTTTTGTTAGGGAGTAGCCAACATTCTGGCAACCACTACCCAACGCCCGACCCCAAGCACGCCCAGCCAGTCTCGGGTTCACTAATCTGTGTGTGCTAGCCACACAAATCCCTCATCCTCTGGCAGAAGTGCTAGACTAGAGAGTGGTGACAGCAATCCCGCTCCCAAGTTGCCAGGCCTGGCAGCCAGAAAAAAAAAAAGTTACCAATAGGTTCGATCCGGTACACTATCTATTGGCCGGCCTACGAACATCGTTTTAGAGCTGTGCCCCTCGAAACGTAAAGGAGATTGCTCAGATTGGATCTCGCTATGCCCATCATAACTTCAAAAGACATCAAGCATACTACATGATGGAAGAAATGGGGGACTGCTGGAGCTTTTCTCTAGATACTAAACACGGGTTCCACAACTTCCAGCCTCCAATAAACAAAATGGTGGTATTGCACAAGTTGATTAGAGTCATTTACCGCCTGGTGGGTGCCACATCTCGATTGGGTTGTCACTTATAGTGTACTGACTTTCACATGGGGGTTATACCCAGGGTTACTACAGTACCATCATCGTGAAGGTGCTAGCAGGATTTGGCTGTCACAGCCCAACCGGACTTTGCCGAAATTAGGTCCACTTGACTTGAGTGCCACCCGTTTTATCAGAGTTTTAGACTCCCGGGTAGCAAGCACAGATTGGCACACCTGAAATAATGCCTCTGACTGCTTCAAGGACCAAACTATATTACGCCTGAATGTCCTCGCGTAGCATAGTTGGTAGGATCGCCGTCCTCCCCACAACACCTGCTGGAAAAGACCTGAGTTTGAATCCCGTCGATCATGGGAGGAATTTTTATAGGTCGGTCTAAGGTGAGAGTAGCATGGTTTTTCATCCGGTTGAACTAGGGTTTTTCGTCCAGAAAACAGAAAATCGACCTCAGAACCACGCAATTTGCAACATGGCCTTTGTTGCCGATGATCCTAAACCCAAACAACAACGCCTGAATGTGTTGTGTAGTGTATGTTTGTATTGTTTCAGGCTATGTAGCCACCAGCCAACACCTGGATGGCTGCGACTGATACCCACTCGTACACCACAGCTAACGAGGAGGTGAGTCTGGTTCAACTGCCTGCGCGATTTATGCGCAAAAATCCCACATCCACTGGAGGTAGTGCAATACCAGTGGATGCCAGCAAAAAAAATCATGTACCTAGGTACCAGTTATAAAGAAAATGGTACTGCTCATAAGTTAAAAAATTATGGACATAATAGAATTTACATATGCACAGCCTTACTTCTCAGGAGTTATTCTAAATAGGAATTCACAAGTCTTCTGGGTCTTCTATACATTCTAAGTGTTGCTCGGCAGCAACTGCCTTCTTCTGGTAAAAGCTTCAGCACAGAAGAGTTGGAGCGGCAAACTTCTGTTGGTTGTGAAAAATATTCATATTGACATTTCAGCAGACAGAGATGGGGCGGCATCTAGGAGACATCTTTGTGCCTCATAAAGACGACAAAATGGTAAATTGTGCGAACAAGATTCATCTGCACCACAAAGACAGGAAGCGCAAGGCTCTAGCCTAGCGCTGGAGCCTTGCGCTTCCTGTCACATGGGAATTGTTGTGGGTAGACCTTTCCTAGGACGAAATAAAATACCTCGGAAAGCAATATGAAGGTTTAGCCGAAGAGCTCCTGCAATGACTTGAAGAGCGTTCGTAGGAGCAGTGTGGGCCCTTTTGTTCAGACCCCATTCGGAGCGAAAATCCTGATGTAATCCGTGAAATACTTGATTTTATTTCCTAGTTTATGTAAATGTGGACGATCATCTAATGAAATCTCGCGATATTTGATTTGAACACATGTCTCAAATCTAGTTTACCATCAATTTGAATTTTGGGTGGTGTTTCATAATTTCATTTTCCATTGAAGATCATAAATTTGGTCTTTCTTGGGGAAATCTTTAATTTGGCCAAAGCTCAAGTCAGTAAACCGCAGAGGACAAGCTCTGCACGTTCCTAAAGAGTTCTCCTGGAGCTCTTTGAAA
This sequence comes from Mastigoproctus giganteus, assembly GCF_048544385.1. NCBI lineage: Eukaryota > Metazoa > Arthropoda > Arachnida > Uropygi > Thelyphonidae > Mastigoproctus > Mastigoproctus giganteus. The sequence continues at coordinate 10,638,323 of NC_143582.1, forward strand.
CACAATTAGATCGTCCATAAGCGATGGTAAATAAATATTTAAATCATCTACAAAGCCACTGGTCCGAAAAACATTCCAGAGGAGGGGTCCAAGGAAAATCCTTAAGGGCCTCTTCAGGAAACAGATTTGGTAAATGAATTGAGTTGAGGCACAAACTTTTATCATATGGTTTTGAAAGTAGGATCTCCTAGGAGATCCTACTTTCAAAACTTACAGAAATTGCTTCTTGTTGTTGTTATAATAGGGTTTTAGGAGCATCAGCGACTAAGGCCATGTTGCTCGGTTATATTGTCTGTAAATTGCGTGTGTTCTGTTGTCGATTTTCTGTTTGCTGGATGAAAAGCAAGAGTTTCCGGGAGGAAAAAGCCATGCTACCCTCGCCTGGAACTGACTAAATCGGCTACGATGTGAAAAAGGACCATAAAAATTCCTCTTGTCAGGATGGGACTCAACCTCAGGTCTTTTCCACCGGGTGTGGGGAGAACAGTGATCCTACCGACTGTACTACCCACGAGGGCCACAAAACTCGGTGTAATTGCAGGTCACAGTTGGCAAGACGTTGGTACCCACTACTAGGTTGTATGTGGATAGTTTGTAGGGGCTCCAGGACCTCTCCCATCTCTGCCAATTGTGTCTGTGTTGACTGCAATATCTCTGTAAACAGGGCCTGAAATGTTAGTGATGAATATGCATGTGTTAGTGTGTGTGTTGTATCAGGCCTCTTTGCCACCAGACAGCAGCCAACACTTGGGCACCTGCTGCTTGATGCCCGTCCCTAGACACATTGAGCTGGGCTTATTCTACTACCTGCGATTCGGTAGTGCGCTAAAATCTCGCATCCACTGGAAGTAGTGCAATACCAGTCCAGTGGATGCCAGCAATCCCGTGCTCAGGATGCCCAGAAAAAAAAAGTAGTTGCTATCTCTGAACCTCAGAGATCAAAAGAATTCAAGTCCAGGATGGCTGGTAGGTGACACAGGGAACAACTCAGCAAGGGTTTGTTGAATTATTCAGTGTGCTGAGGGATCTGCATTCTTCTGCTGAAGACATCATTGGTGAAGATTTGAAGGACTTGAAAATTAGTCTCATTTTCTATTAAGGCTTCAAGATTGTCTTCTGAGATGTTCTGTACCTTATTTTTAAGTGTTGTACGTTGTTCTTCGTAGTGGGGAACAGGACAATAGGATGTGGTTCCAGAATTCCTTTTCCCACAGGAGCAGTGAGGTTCTTTGCCAGTCCAAATTGTAGCAGTTTCGCGTTAAGGGCACTATGTCCTGTTAGGACATAAGATGTACTAATGGATGGGTAGAACCATTTTGCAATGCGGCTTAATCATGGCAAAGGTGACATCCGGGATGAAAAGTCGGGAGAACTCTTCAGTGGGAATTACTTTCCGTCTAATCTGCCACAGGGAGAGGAGGAGTTGTTTCCTGTTGGATATTAGTAACAGGATTGCAGTCTATTCCTAGGAGTGAGGTTAGTAGGCCTTTTGTGAGTTTGTAGATGAAGCCTCTATAAGCAATAAAGAGGTCCAAGGGAAGGGCCCTTGATACAACCTGCAGTGCCTTAGTTGAGGTTGTTCTTGGTACTCGTGAACAGCTTTGTAGGTTGTCATGTTTTCATTGGACAATGTATATTTCTTCCTCAGGATCTGAAAATCCGCCATGACTGATCTCTCTGCTAGTGGCGCCACCTACACCAAAGTCTGAAAATGGACATTTTAAAAAAATAAAAATATTGCATACATGAAATAAGAGACTGAAGCAATGGTATTTTTATACATGACAACATTTTATTCACCAATCAGGTATAAAACGTGTACAAGGTATGTTACAATCATGCCAAATAATTTATAACATTTGTTTATCGAACAGAATCAGAAACAAAAATCAAATAAATTTTCTCGAGTTTTTAATATATTGCACTTTATTATCTTTCAGTAAAAAAAGTAAAATAACAACAAAATTTACAGTAATACCACCTGAACAGAGATTTTTCATGTTTTTGAATACGAGGATATGTATTATCACAGGATAGCGAATGATTTTCATTTGGGGGCCCCGCATGAGACGCACTATCTAATTAATAAAACAAATTTCATTACATTAAATCATTCGCTTTAATTTTTCTGAAGGTTTACTTCACTAATTAGAAATATCTACACTAAGAGAGAGAGAGAGAGAGAGACGAGAGAGAGAGAGAGACGAGAGAGAGAGAGAGAGAGAGAGAAATTATAATCAAATTCTGGCAGAATTAGTTTAACGCCTGATATGTCTGATGTCATTGAGCCCGAGAAGATATGAATTGTGATATGTAATGATTTGCAATAACTCGAAAACCATTGTAAATAAGGACTCTTCTCTGTGTTAAGAGGCAGACAGCCTGCCAACCAACACGCTACCACAAGGAAAAAAGATCAAGCACAGACCATCAACCTTCTGGCGCTTCCAGGATTAGCCAGCGATCCAATTTGCATCCGCCAACCTCCCGAAAAGACAGCTTGTGCTGGTTCGTTGTCATCACTTGGAACATGTGTGGCAAATAGGGACCCTGGTCCCTATTTGCCACACATGACAGCCTCTATTTTAATATTACCTTTCATTGTTCTTTTTTAGCAGGTCTGTAGCTGCCATATAAATTCTAAGTTTCTGTTAAGGTTCTACAGCTCATTGTGAGGAGGAGTGCTGTTTATTCGTGGGTTAAAGCTCAGACAGCTCGTGGTTATTTGCATTTTTATAAAGTTAATTTAATCTTAGAAGACAAAGGAGTAAAATGCCTTTTAGTGTTTCTTTATAAAGTTTATGTCAAAATTCAAATACCTTCTTAAAACAGAGAAGCGACCTTTTTAGCAACAGTGTAGTACCGGCGTTTAAATTGCCATTTAAAAACTATATTGGGGGGAACGTTTTCTTCAGCTTAATAATGTCTTTTAGCTGAAGCTTAAAATTCACAGCAACCCTTTACTGACGTAAGGAAAATGGCAGAAAACTTTCGGTACTTATTAAAATAAGGATTTGGGGGAAGGGAACCCTTAATATACTTCCCCTCTTCTGGATTATTAGATCAGATTAAGCACTCCAACAGAAACTGTGTGGGAAGTGCTGTTTATTTGTGGTTCATGGCTGAGGCAGCTCGTGGTAGTTGCTTTTTTTTTTTTTTTTTTTTTTTTTTGTGACGTTCAGAAATTGTTTTAGCATTACTTATATACACTGATTACCCAAAATTAGCGTCAGCTAGAAGACATTATTATCTGATATGTTCATCTGGATATTTATTTATTTATTTTTTTTTTTAAGATCGAAGATGGTAAATACAGAAATATGAATTATACAATTTACAATAAATAATTGCACCAAGATTTAAGGGTTGAGGTATTAACGTATTCTGCCATTCCTTGAGCATTTATTATTAATAAAAAGAAGGTGAAGATCGATTACGTGTTGGTATTATCTTTGGTTATTTATTATTATTTTATGTACAATGCTAAAAAAAGGGTAAAGTTCCCTAAATAAGGGACCTCGCGAGTTTTATTAAAAGGGACCAACCGATTATCGAAATACATTCATCTGGACCGTTCCCTTGTTTTCAGCCAATTCTTTTCACCAACAAAAATCCAAACGGAATCTCGTGTCCTACGTTGCCTTGGCAGTAATCTAAAACAAACTCGGAGAGTTGCTGCCACCTGTACTATTTCAGAAAAGGGCTCGTGGCAGTCGCCATTTTCATTTTCTATTGGACTCACAGTTTGGTACCAAATCTATCGTCCACTAAGAATACAAAATGGCCGTCATCCCAAGGAATAATGACGTAAGACGGAATTTAAAATAAAAAAAAGAAAAAGAAAAAATATATATTTGGCAGTCTTGTTTGAAAGTTATGTCTATGGTGATCAGTTCGATTAAAATCAATTGAATATATTTCTCAAAAAATCGATTAAACGAGCGCCTATAAAAAACACGTGTTGTGGTAAAGGAGGGGGGGGGGGTTACAAGGGGTTGTGTAACAACTGGTATCGATCTAACTATTCAACCCCTCTGACGAGTCTATTCTAAATTTCACGTCCAAATATGGGCAAATCATATGACCAACAACTACAATCTAAGAATTGTGTATACGGTACGATATGAGCTCCAATCAGAAGGCACAAGTTAGCTCAATAATTAATCTAAACTGTGATCCGTCCCTTTTTTTTCACAGAACTGAAGCCTTCTGTGCATGTTTTTCGGCTGTGGGCTACAATGGTGGCAGTGTTTCGACATAAACACGAAGTCTAATGACCACCAACAGCATAACAGGTTTCAATAATCAATTATACGTATAGGAAACGTTTCAATTAACGAGTGATATGTACTTATGTACTTTTTTTTTCATTAAAAACGTTTTTGGATTAAATGTGTGCAGTGTTTTGATGAGGCAACATTGTTAATACTGATATGTACACTTAGATGAAAAACTTAAAAGCAAGCAGCAATTATTATTGAAAATTCTACTCTGATGAAGGTTTCGGACGAAGCACTCGAAACGTTTTGATGAATCTCTTTAATCTACGATTAATATACCATGCTTCAGTCCATTTACGAGTAGAAGGTTACTTTAAGTGCGCTAGCAATTGAGAGTCGTGCTAAATGATGATAATGGATATTCGTTTTTTAAGTTAAAGAATTTAAACTTAAGATAGAAAGTGTGAAAAGTAGCCATCTTGGGTTGAAACACACAGATTTGTTTCAATCGCTGAATCTTTTAGACATGCGCGAAAGTCCACTGATTGGTAAATAAAACGGACTTCAACTTTTGCCTCACTACATAGAGCGCAAAGAATTCTTTTATCGATCATACTTTGAATTAGTCCTCTAAAGCAGATGTGATTACAATTCCTGCTTCCTGCGATATCCTACTTGGATTCTATTTTGTACTTGAGTCAGAGAATATCACCATCCTGCCTTCACAAAGAAGTCCACTAATCGGGAATTTGTCGCTTTCTATGTTAAATGTCTCTCTTCTTGCGATGCACTATTGGTTACCGCGTCTACCGATAGAGGACGCGCATTCTCAGTCCACAATAGTTGAAACGTTGGTTGTCCTCCTCTATAGGAACTGCCACCAGGTTACTGCAGTCGTCATAGACGGACACACTTCGTGCGCTCGTCGCATTCAAAGAGTCCTTGACGACCGACTGACGTCACAGAAGGGCTAACTGCATGCTGTCACGGGGAGCAGATGCTCGTGATGAACAACGTGTGTTTATTTTTAAACCGAACGAAAAAAAAAAAAAAAAAAGAAAGAAAAAAAGAAAAGAAAACAAAAAAAAAACCCAACAGGCATATTAGTAGGCAAAACACTAACTGTAATAGTAACTATTAGTTGATCGAGACATTGGAGCTCTAGGGTAGGTGTCTGTTTCCTGTCGTCTTAATGACGATCGTGTGCCGTACCTCGCAACCTCAACTCCGGTCTCGAGTCGAACTCTTGGATCAAAATGGTCGAGATCGGAACAGTCTTCTTCGAAAACCTTCGGCATGGGTTCGGCCAGTGGAATCTTCCCAGCACGATTGTCTCTCCTCTTCTGTAGATACAGGCGGGTGGCCAACACTGTCAGAAATACCACCAGTCCGACACTGAGGCTAAGGGTGAGGTAAAGGATGAATCTCTCCTTATTGTCTATAAAAGAAAAAAAAATTAAAAAGAACAAATTTTATTAAATCCATGCGGAGAATGTATATTTATTATTATCCATACTGGGCACCCTCTGAGGATGACGCACATATCTTGCTAACACTAAAGAAAAGATTTTGTAAGGCGTTTCTAACAACCATATATGTTCACAGTTACTCAATACAGAGGACTAATCTTCTCTCTGTACCAGTCATTGTGGAAGGAGAAAGCCAACAGTTCCAAAGAATCCAGTGGTGGTCAGTGGAAGGGAATTCTGACAAGTTGACGCTAACTGGACAAAAAAATGAAATGAAGCGTCTTAAAAAAAAGTATTCGGACACTCCCCGAAGACATTTTCAAAACAAAATTCCATCAATTTCTTCCTTTTGTTGTCTTAAATCCCTAAACAAACGTCTCAATGAAGGAGTATTTCCTGCTATCTTCTGATTCACGGTTCCCATCCACAATCCTCACTTTGTACTGGTGGTTTGCCAGCGTACAGGGAACAAGTCCTCTTTAACTGTCGCCTTTATCAGGACCTTTGTCACTCCTTCGCTTATATCGATGCTCCTGTTCTTGGAACTGAGACTTCTCTAGCGAGCTCTGGTGAAAACTTTCAACTCTGCCAGGATTACTCCCGTCAAATCTTCGATCGTCGGTGACGTCGTGTGGCTTCCCCTTATAACGACGTCATTGCTGACACTTCTGGGCAGTGTGGGATTCATCTCTTCGTTAATCATTCCCCTGAGATTGAGAGACTTAAGTGCGCACATCAACATCTGAAAAACAATGTGTAATATCTATCAAGGTACATAAACTCCCGTCTTGGCAAAGCTTTGTCTCCTCTACAGGGAGAAATGGCCCTTGGGGTATAAGCTATCGGCTGACCCGAAATAAAATGTTAATACTGATTGATTATTACAAATAATTGATCTGTAATAGCGCCACAGGAAATGTTAGGCTGGCAAAGGCAGATTATGAGAAATCGCTGGAAGAGAGCAAAGGGGGAGATAAGGAATTCTTCACATATATAAATGCAAAGAAGAGAAGGTCACACCAGATTGGACCTTTATATAATGGACGTGGGGTATTAGATACTCAGCTGATGTTGCAGATGAACTCAACAGTTACTTTGCATCGGTATTTACAGAAGAAGATCCTTTACACGTCTATGAGAAATTATGGGAGGAAAGCTGAAAAAAAATGTAATTAATGATGTTGAAATTTCACATGTTTATTTAATGGAAAAACTTTCGAGTCTACAGGTCAGTAAGGCTCCTGGGGTTGATGGCATTTACCCTATAACCTTAAGGGAGGCGGCAAGTGAGTGCACTGAACCACTGAGGCTAATTATGAGATCATCACTGGACTGGAGTGATTCCGTTGGATTGGAAAAGTTCCAATGTATCTCCAATACATAAGGGCGGTTCTAAGAGTGAAGTGGGAAATTACCGGTCGGTTAGTCTAACTTCAGTAGTAGGGAAAATCATGGAGACTATGATCAAGAGTGGAATTCAGGATCACTTAGATAAAAATGGAATTCTGAAGTATACTCAGCATGGTTTTGTAAAGAGAAAATCATGTTTAACTAATCTGGTTTGCTATTTTGATAGGGTCACTCAAGAGCTGGACTTATGGAATAATTTCGACGTTGTTTATTTGGATTTCAGCAAGGCATTTGACAGTCCCACATGAGCGGTTACTTTAAAGGCTGGAACAGGTTGGAATCACAGGGAAAGATCTTAGATGGATAGCTGGATGGCTTCAGGGCAGGAGGCAGAGGGTTGTGGTAAATGGTTATTCCTCAGATCTGATTGATGTAAGAAGTGGGGTTCCCCGAGGATCAGTATTAGGACTTTTTGATTTTCATAAATGACATCGATGAAGGGATAGAGGGCGTGATGTCTAAATTTTCAGATGATGTAAATATTGCTAGAGTAGTTAATGATCACCGCCAAACAGAGCTTCTTCCGAGTGACCTAGATGGACTTCAGGAATGGTCAGAAAAATAGCAGCTATGCTTTACTCCAGCAAAGTGTAAGGTATTGCACCTGTGGAACAGTAACCCCAAAATAACTTATACACTTGTTGGAGTTGAACTAAATCCGGTAGTGGAGGAAAGGGACTTGGGTGTTACGATACGGTCAGACATGAAATTCTCTGAGCATTGTAAACAGGTTGCAAGGAAGGTCCATGGTGTCCTATCGATGACTGATTGAACAATCGCTAGTAGAGATAAGGATGTCATAATCCTATTATATAAGGCTATTGTTAGATCACACTTGGAATACTGTGTTCAAGTATGGAGACCGAACCTAAAGAAAGACATTGTTCTTCTTGAAAGGGTCCAAAGACGGGTAACTCGCCTGGTGAGATCGGCAAAAGGGCGTCCATATGAGGAAAGACTTCGAATATATGGGTTTCAGAGCTTGGAAATTAGGCACATTAGAGGAGACTTGATTGAGATGTTTAAGGCTCTGAGAGGCATAAGCAAAATTTTTATGGTTATAAATGATTCTAGAACAAAGGGCCATAATTTCAAGTAACGGGGGGAAGTTGTTTAGATTGGATTGCAGGAAGTTTTATTTTAGCCAGCCAGTTATAAATTACTGGAATAAGTTACCTGCATGGGTGGTAGAGGCTAAATAAAAATAAATAGACAACCCGTAGGTTGTATATTTATTTTTCTCTTATTAATTATTATTATTTTAAAATTTTTCTTCTTATTATTTTATTTTATTTTTCTATTTTATTTTATTTTTTGACTGGTGCAGCATAAGCCATAGGCTTCCTTGCACTAAGTGGACATTACTAATACTAGTACTAAAATTCATTCTCCAATTGAATACAATTCTCTTCCTTTAAATGGTTCCGAAACCTTGACCTGGTAAGATACGTTATCTCCATTCTGGACTCTTTACTTCCTGCTGACTCACCAGATGACGATCTACCTATCGATCAGAAAATCAGACAAGGCAATAAATTCTAGAACTTCACCATTTCCTTCCTAGCTTTTACCTGAGCTGAAGTTAACCTTGTTTGTCTAAGATAACGAACTCCAGCAGTCCTAACCTGGACTTTCTTGGTATGATCTTCATAAAAAAAGTTTCATCAACTTCTTCCTTCTGTACATTCTTGAATCTTTAAAATTAATATCTCCATGAAGGAGTCTTTCTTTCTACCTGGAGAAAAGCGCTTCTTCAGCTGATACCTAAAACTTCGAGAGACCGATTGCTCACCTCTCCAACTTTGGCACGACTCTAGAAAAGTTAATGGCGAGGGGATTCACTAGTCATTTCTCTGATATGTCCTTCATTTCCACAGTTCAATTTGGTATCCGGTCTGGACGGGGCGCCGGGGAGGCCCTTCTTGAATTATTCTCTCGTGTTCAAGCTTGTACTTTTAAATATATCTTGGCCATTTTTGTTGATTTTTCAGGAGCTTTTGACCTGCTGTGGTGGCCAAGTGGTCAGCTTCCTGATAACGCAGTGGCCAGAAACAAATAAACGACACAACTCACATTGCACACGTTTAACATTTTATACAGTTTTCTATTATCATTGTGTACCATGGCGAAGTCGAACTGACATTCCAGATCCTCCCTACAGAAGATACAACATGTTTCCATCCCCCACCGCCTTCTTGCCTGCGGATGCAGCCTAATCAGTGGGAGATAGTTTGAGAGTGAAGCGTAAAGGCAGGTGAGAAAGAAGGAGGACGAAGCAAGAAGGCATCTTCCAGATGAGTGAGGTAGGGAGGGACGAAGAGTTTATATGTCCCTGGATTGGGGAGCTCATCCAAGCCCAGGGAAAAGATAAAATATTGCACGGCTATGGTGCTGCCCAAAAGATGAGTGCCATAATGGATCATCCAAAGATTACAGTTCCATGTGTCCCACAATGAGGTACACAGGTGGAGTTCCAGCATATGTGGGTTAGATGATTATATAATCAAGTACATGTAGATTGTCGGGTTTTGGTATAAATCTTCAGATTGAGCTAGAATCATGTTAGCCTGTATTCTCAGGTTGTTCCTAAGTTTGGTGAACGCTTCTTGGACGAACTATCAGAGCGCAATGATACTGTCCTGGTCAGGGAGAAAAAAGTGCTCTTGTCCATATGGAAGCCCTGTCATGGATGTAGTAAGACTCACTCTGGAGTTTTCATAGTTTGAGCAATGGTACAATATATCTCCCAGCATTCTGGTAGCCCACGGGAGCAGTGAGGATCCTCAATGATGCCAAATTCAGCAAGTTCGGCTTTTAGGGAGCCATGGCCAGTGAGAATGAAGAAGATAAAGATACCAGGGGTAAACCGGGAGGGGAGGCTTAAGGCTGGTCAAAGTTATTTGGGAATGAATCTCTTTGTCACAAGAGTTTTAGGAGTGGAATCCCAACGCATTTGCCAGATCTGATAAAAGTGATTTCAAATGTTTCTTTTTTCAATTTTTGGGTCAACTGCCAGGTTCACACTAATTTAGGACAGTGGTTGGAATACTTTTCTTAAGAAAGTAGGACAGCCCGCTTCGGATGACCTCCATATCAAGGGGAAGGAAGCCCACGAGGAGAAAACAACATTGAAAATTCCGCCTTCATTCATTTTGCTAACCGCTCTCGGTGCCTTTTAAAGCTCAATCACGTCTCCCTCTAAGGTGCAAGATAGCCAGGCTCTGTAATATAATAGAAGTCTTTCCTCACATAATCGAAGTCTTTCCTCGTACGGTCGCCCTTTTGGCCGATCTCACCATGCGAGTTGCCAGTCTTTGGACCCTCTCAAGAAGCTCGATGTCCTTTTTTTTTTTTTTTTCAGATGAGGTCTCCATAATTAGACAGTATTTCAAATGTGGACTTACATTTGCCTTATTCAGTGGGAATATGAGTTCCCCATTGATAGGATACCATAGACTCTCCTGGTCGCCTGTTTTACACTGCTCAGAAGACTCGATGTCCGACTGTATCGTAACGCCCAGATCCCTTTCTTCCTCTACAGTTTTTAATTCGAACCTACGTGGTGTTACTCCCGAAAACCCCGGTTTTTCGTCCAGCAACAGAAAATCGACCTCAGAACGCCCACAATTTAGAAACAATACGCATGGAACAACAATATGGCCTTAGTCCCTGATGCTCCTAAAACCCTACTACAAACTACAACAGGCGGGTGACGTAGGGTTTCTCTCTTAGAATATTGAGGGTGTTTCAGTATGCATGACATGAAAATCGGCCCTTTGTTGTTGTAGTAGGGTTTTAGGAGCATCAGCAACCAAGGCCATATTGCTCCGTGTATATTTGTAAATTGTGTCTGTTCTGTGGTGGATTTTCTGGATGAAAAACCAGAGTTCCCTGAGAAAAAACTATGCCACCCTCTCCTGAGACCGACTAACTTTCCACGTTGTGAAAAAGGTACATAAAAATTCCTCACGAGCGCACTCGAACTGGGGTCTTTTCCCCCTGGTGGGGAGGGGGGAGGACGGCGATCCTACCAAAAACTGTGCTACTCACGAGGACAATCGGCACATCAACACATTTCTACAGTCACATTATTATTATTATTATTATTATATTAGGGTTTTCGGTAAATGACTACATAAACCCATATTTGTGTCTGTAAATTGCGTGTGTTCTCTGGTCGATTTGTCTGTTTTTGCTGGACGAAAAAAACCCCAGTTTCTGGGGAGAAAAACCTTGCTATCTACACCTGAGACCGACTAACTGAGCAATGGAGTGAAAAAAGCCCATTAAAGTTCCTCGCGTCATTGACAGGATTCGAACACGGGTCTTTTACACCCGGTGTGGGGAGGACGGTGACGATACCACTGTGCTACCGCGCAGACACTTCTACAGGCATAGCACACTCACCACTATGAACGCACGGTTCGGGACATTTAATACCAAAAAAAAAAAAAAAATAATAATAATAATACACCCACCTTGGCCACTGATGGTAGTGCCGAAACTCACAAAGAATCTGCCATTGGGTTTTTCAGAAAAATACAAAGGGTCGGGTATCACTTTAGGGTGTCACAAGAATTGTAGTTACCACTGAGTCATCCAACATGGATGACCACTACAGACTACAGAAACATAAAAAATAAATTTATCAAAGCAAATCCTCAATATCGACAATGGTAGAACACATAATCAATCGCACAACCAATGAAACACTAGACTGGCCTGATGCAACTTTCCTCAGCATAACATTTGACTAGTGACTATTATCATTACCGGCCATCATTACAAACTATATTCATCGGTAAAAATATATAGAAATCTTTATTCAATAACTAGTAGGACCGAATTTTGCCTGAATTATAGCCCATACACACGTTGTTATGGACTCCATTAGGTGTCTGAGGAGTCTAGCTCCATATTTTTTTCATTCTTTCATCAGACGATTTTTAGCTACTCTGTTATAGTCTGTAGAGAACTGCCCTTTCCAATACATCCCAGAAATTCTCAATTAGATTCAGATCTGAAGAATTTCGCAAGCAGAGTAGATGTTGGAAATCTTGGGAATGTCCCTCTGAACCATTCAGATACAATTTTTGCACTGTGGGTAGCTGCGTTATCGTTTTGAAAGAGTACATCGCAATCCATTCAATGGAGGTAAAATGAGCATATTCCGTACCAACAGAACATACTCTATACCATGATACCACCTCCAGCCGCTTGAGTGGTGGACACTAGACAGTCTAAATGCTTGGCATGTGAGGTTCTCGCCACACTTTCATCATACCATTGGTGCAGAAAAGTGTATATCAAGACTCATCAGATCACGTAATCTTTTTCTACTGTTCCACGGTCCATTCTTGGCGTTAGAAGCACTACTCCAGTCGAATCTTTCGATTTTTTGCAGTAAGTGGGTTTCGTATAGTTGGGTTGGAAATGGGTGCTTTTCTTAAATTTAATTTTTCAGTCAGTTGCTGCGCACTGGATCTATTCTGATTCACAATTCGCTTTAACTTCCTGCGGACTCATTCTTGGAGTACCGACTTTTTGCCGCATTTCTTCCTTTTAAAATTGCATTCTCCTTTCGTCTTCCAATCATTCTCAAAGGTGTTCCAACAATAACACCCTTTTGAAGATCAGGAAGATCACTTTTAATTATCTATTGGCGTCAATTGCAAAAGATTTCTAAATTTTCGGCCAGTGAAACCGTGTAGGCATCATGGCTTGCATATAATCAAGGAATTAAATATTGCTTACACAAATATTTTAGCTAAGCTAATTTCCTCATTGCACTGGCAGACAAAATATAAGCCACGCAAAGGATTGGGCAATTTCTTAGTTGGCTGCACCATTTTTGGAATCTCTTTGGCTTCCATGTAGTCCTTCAGATGGACAGACGAATTCGACCATGAAAATTATGTGTAGCATTAATTTTGCCCACTAGTGTATCTGGAAAGACCACAAATGATTTACTAGTAGGATAAACCTTCTAGTATCGGTATGATCCGATTAATGTACGCACATGATACGAATGTCCTTACCTCTAACGAAGTTATAGGCGGATATCCACTCGGCCAGGAATCCTATAACTTTTTGGTCCCCTTCAAGCGAAGTGGCGTTGGAATCTGAGCCATCCTCTTCCGTATTCTCATCGCTCTGGATATCCGTTTTCGGGGTTGTCCTAATGATGAATACGACGTCTTTTTCTTTGTCTGTTGGGGAGATGCAAAGGGACACGAGATACTGGTAGAGCGGTAAAGTGAGATGAGCCAATTAAAGTACAAGAAATCCAGATTGTCTAATATATCAATTACGAGCACACGCGCTCTTAAAAAAAGAAGGAAAGATTTTTAACCTGGATATTTTGGTGCCTGAGTAGACTTGATGTCGGTTAGAATATATTCCAGATGGCTATCTGATTTCTGTGTGGGTGTTACGGGAGCATACCTCGGTTCTTCTATAAATCCGGTGTAATCGCTATCCTCTTGATCTTTTCCATTTTCTTCGCTGCCTCCTAAGTCCAACTCCTTCAAAATTTCTCTCGGAACTGGTGGGATATTAAAAAGATTGAGAAATATATTAAAAGTTCACGGTTTTTTTTACATAAATCAATAAAATGAAATTAATAAAAATTTTATAGGCAGTACTCATAATAATGGGCGTGACTCCACTGCATTTTTCCGGATATACAAGGTGAGGCTAAAAAAGAAACGAGAAATATTTATTTTTTAATCATTTATCATTTTAAATACAATTTCAATAATTATCCTCTTCAAAATACTCTCCAGCCTAGCCTATGCAGCACCCATTCGAGATTTCCAGCAGCAGAACTCGTCAGAAGATACCACCTTTAATTGCAGAGTTCTGTTCTTCTCAATGTCTGCTAAGTCCTCAAATATTTTCCTTTGAGATGGATTTTAATTTTCGAAACAGAAAAATAGCCGCATGGCGCCAGATCTGGTGCATAAGGCAGGTGCTCCAATGCTGTGATCTTGGTTCAATCAAAACTTAGCCAATTACAACGAAAAACTGATCTGTACAGGAAAAAAACAAGCTATAGCACGATATAGGAGTTGGTAAGCAATGATCCTCGTTTTATTTTAGCCGCACCTTGTATAAGTGTCAATGGGAAATGACATACACCATCCACATTAGGCCATTACTCCGTATATCCTGTTTTAAAATAAAACAAAACAAAAAAAAAGTCTCCTGAAAGAACATTATCCTATTATTTTAAAAGTATTCGTCAATGTACCCTAGAGGACGTGCCTCCTACTAATGTCTTCATCACAATAAGCGTGGAAAAGGAGCTTATTCCATCTCGCAGTGGTACGAAGGGGTCATTTCGGCAGAGACAGTTGTAAAGAAGATATTTTTATTAGCCTTGATCGTGTCAGATACACGCCGTGTCTTCCTTTGATGGCATAATCTTCCTGCTACGTCCTGTTTGTGCTAGCGACCCTACAAGCCTCGAGATGAATTCATGGTCTGAGATGAAATCAGTTTTTTTCTTCTGTTAGTACGAAGTTAATTTTTTTTTTTTTTTCTGGTGGGAATATTGATTACAATCAGCGATGTGGTACGTTTTTTTTTTTTTTTTCTTTCAGTCGAGGCTCTACACCCTTAAGTGCTTCCATTTACATTATCAACTATCCCCTCCCTCCGCTACTTCTTAACAAATTTTGCTTTTTATCCTCTTAAACTCTCTTTGCAAAACATTCCAAATGGCATTTTAACTGAGAGAAACAAACTGCTAGAAGAGTAAGATAATAATGCCCTCTAGCGGAGTTTAACTATTTGGAAGTTAAGCTTTCAACTGGACAATCGATTGTGGGAAAAGAAATGTCACTGAAGATTGCTCCGATAATATGAAGTTTATTTGTTTCTTTATTAATTTATTTATTTTTTTCAGAATTCATGGCCATTATAAAAATAAAACATTCTGAAATAATAAGTTATTCATGTATTAATTTTATTTACTTATTTTAATTTCAGTATTTTAGACAAATAAGCATTTGTTACATTAGTATGTGCATTTTGCCGAAATGGAATGAACATTTTAATATAATCACGTGAACACAAGCAGCCAATAGTTGGATCGCTTAATAAAATCACGTGGTCATAATTGTTGGCTGCATGCTAATTTATGAAACTGTTCATTTCAAACTCATTCCACAAAATTATTATTTTTTTTTTTGCTGAAACCTACTGAACATTTTTAATATGATCACGTGACTACCAGAAGCCAACAGTTGGGATCACGTAATAAAATCACGTGGTTGGCTAGATGCCAATTTATAAAACTGTTCATTTCAACTCATTCCACAAAATATATATATACTTTTTTTTTTGCTGAAACCTACTGAACATTTTTAATATAATCACGTGACCACAAGCAGCCAACAGTTGAGATCGCGTAATAAAATCACGTGGTTGGCTACATGCCAATTTATGAAACTGTTCATTTCAACTCATTCCACAAAATATATATATATATATATTTTTTTTTTTTTTTGCTGAAATCGATTGAACATTTTTAATATAATCACGTGACTACAAGCAGCCAACAGTTGGGAACGCGTAATAAAATCACCTGTTCATAATTGCTGGCTGCATGCCAATTTATGAAACTGTTCATTTTAACACATGATAGTGTTTTAATTCCACAAAATATTTTTTTTTTCCTTATAAACACGTGCTCAATTCTTCAGCACACAAAAATTTTCTTATTTTACTGTTTAAACGTTGCCAAATTACAGCAGAGGAAAAAAACTACCAAATGTGCTTTGTATACATTGATTTTGCACTGTTCTCAACTCCAAAAAAAAAAAAAAAAAAAAAAAAAAAAAATGTGACGAGCACGCGCGGTAGACGGTTTTATGTGTAACATCCTTCGCGTTTCTTTTAGGTATTTGGTTTCTTCTTCGTTTTTTTTTTTTATTACGAAATAAAAGAGCTTTTGTATTGTAAATATTTTATTGATCATTCGCAAATTTCCATAATTTCTGGAAGGCAAGGTACAATGGATTTATGATAACTAAAGCAAGAACGTATATTTTCCACTGCAACGTATCTATTGTCTCTGGAAAACAGCGTCGATTGAGGTACCCGATCTTGTAATTGAAACGACATAAGCAGCTGTTGGGGGTACCTAACAATGGTATGTAAACGAAAATACGAGGCGAAAAAAGAAATTGTCAAATATTTGTATTGTTGCAGTCATATGCCAAATACTTGTATTGTTGCAGTCATATGACAAATACTTGTTTTGTTGTAATCAATACTGTTGCAATATTATTTTGAATAGTATGATTGTGACGTCATACTATTCAAAAATTCTAAAAAAATCTCTTAAAAGTTAGAACTCGACATATCGTACCAGTCACGAAAAATGTATCACGCGCTCTAATCACAGTATTGGTAGGCATGGGAGCATGGGAAGAACCTCACGCGGAAGCCACGGATGATGTCACTTCCGTGACGCATTTTTCGTGACCCATCAGATTTACTGGTAACGTGGAAAGAGTGGCAAAATATATATATATATATATATATATATATATATATATAAACATTAGCTCTTTCGGGATATCGGACCTACGCTTTTTTTTACATTAGTATGTGGATTTTGTTGAAATGCAAGAAGCATATTTAATACAATCATGTTACCACATGCAGCCAACAGCCAGGATTGCATAATAAAATCACATGATCTTAATTGTTGGCTGCGTGCCAATATATGAAACTGTTCATTTCAACAGATTATGCATATTGTAATTCCACAAAATACATTTTTTTAAACACGTGCTCATTGTTCAGCACGCGAAATATATATATATATATATATTTTTTTTTTTTTTTTTTTAAGTACGAAATGTACTCTGTGTACAAACATTGACTTTAGACTATTCTTCGCTCAAAAAAAAAAAAAAAAAAAAAAAGCAACAATTTGCGCGAAAGAGAGGGAAAAAAAAATTCATATATAAACATTAGCTCTTTCGGAGTATCGGGCATAAGCACCCATTCCCTTTCCACACACACAAATGGAGAAAAAGAAAGTTTTTATCATCTCGGCGAAGTCATTCTGAGATACTCACCGCAGGTGTAGACAACTTTTAGAAAAAGCCTCATGCCTTGGGGACATCCAGGATTGCCAAACGTTCCAACATCAGCTCCAATAGAACACTTTCGTCGTCCGTGGCAACTGCTCATCACGGTTTCTGTGGCATAGCTGACTTGGCAATCTGTGGAGATAGGAAAACACAATAGACATAAGCCGATCCGACATGTACATTTGTCCGTGCGTGCGTGCTTGCGCGCGTGCGTGTGTGTGTGTACGTAGGTTCTCGCGGCTGACATATCCGTTATGGCAAACCGGGTGCTGTTTCACATTAGTTATGTTGTCCCTTATATTTCGAAAATAGGTGTCACCACAGTAGCAAACAATAGACGGTTGTTTACGTTATCCTACGCACAGATATACAGTTTACCATTGTTACGCAGAGAAGAAATACAAGTTGAGTTCACCAAAAGACATTTAAGTAGTAGTGACAGACGACTTTAAAAATTAAGAATTCAGCGGGTGATTTTTCTCATCTAAAAATTATCGTGCACTATTAAACACCGATATGTTTATTTATGGAAGAAATTGTAATTTAAATGAGCTCTTTGATTTGAAATTTTAGTTCGTAACTCCCTTTATCATTTTTCAATAAATGAAATGGAAAGAAAGTTGTAAGAGACTCGAAAATTTATTAACATCTTTTATAGCAAACATAACCTTGGATTTAGCCTTTGGCTGAAGTTTGTTATTATACCACTCAATAAATGAAATGGAAAGAAAGTTGTAAGAGACTCGAAAATTTATTAACATCTTTTATAGCAAACATAACCTTGGATTTAGCCTTTGGCTGAAGTTTGTTATTATACCACTCAATAATACCACACCTCAAAGGCCGATTTCGCTTAATAATTAGCAAAGCAAACATTAAAGCCCTTTAATATTAATAACGGAAGTCAATTTATGAATAACTGGAAGAGATGAAGAGGAAATTGTTAGTTCTCAGCTCCTAATACGAGCTCTCCTCCTCTTGGTGACCTCATATTTAATTTAAAGCGAGCCTATTCAAGTGCCTTAAGCCTGAGAGAGAGAGAGAGAGAGAGAGAGAGAGAATAAAAATACCCCACCCTTCAAAAAAGTATGCGAAGGCTTTCGTGGAGTTCAAAATGCTAAAATACGAGCAATTTCAAGAAGGCAATCAGCAATTTCAAGATGGCTCTTCTGAAAAAGAACTCGATGATGGCTGCGCAATACTGTAATATCGACAAAAAAAGTCACGCTCCTTTCGATTACTAAAGAGTACTTACCCTCAACTGTAACTCCCTCCTCCTGCGGACATTCTGGCACCCCATAATGTGTCGTTCCAAATGCAGCAGAATAGATAACGATCCTCAAAGATTTGTGGCACCTGAGGCGAAGTCTATCACCGGCACAGACAACCTTATTGAAAAAAGTATCTGGAGAGAGCGAAAAAAAATAAAAAGAAAAGAAAATGATCTTAAGAGGATAGAAATTCAACGAGCTAGTGAACAAAATGTTTATCATGAGCCACAGAACAATGGTATATAATTTACACCACATTGTGCAGAATGTTACTATCTATTTGGCGTAATTAATAATCATAATAAAAGACATAAAAAGGGTGGAAAGGAAGTTTTACTCACTTGGTCGACACTTGTAAGCAACTTCGGCATATTTCCTGATTCCAGGACAAGGATCAGTACCAAAACTTTCCGGAGAGGTCAAGACCTGACACACCCTTTGTTCCCGACAAGCTTCTTCGACTATCTGCAATAGACCATACTGAGCTGGTCATCAAGCTATCCGTAAGAAACACCCCATTGCCAGGAATCCCCCAGTCTGGGTTTCAACAAAGGACAATACAAGATAACACAAGATTTAACAGGAACTGAACAGTAATAACTAGACATCGGATAATATGCACTAAAAATAGGCAAAAGGTCTATCGGGCCAAATCATTTAAAATCAAATCACCTTTGGCATTCTGCGCCACCTGCTTATTCTTTAAAAATGTTATATGCATGTAATCTGATGTCTAGTAATAGCATTAAGGAATTTAACTTGGCTAATTTTAATTTCCGATATTGCTACTACCCAGAAAATTGAATATATGAATCCCCAACATTCCTCCCACTGATAAAAAAGAATAAATATTCTTAAAATCACCTTGTAAGCCCACTGAAATCTATATGACCTTTACATACCCTTGAAATTATCTTGTAAGAGATTGTAATTAAATTAAGAAATTATACAATATGTAAATACGGTGTTTATGCAAAAGCCTTTAATACAACACTAGAATTCCTGGATTGAAGTATGAGAAGACTGAAGAATCGTTTCCAAACGTGAGGGCAATAATCCTCTCACGAAGGAGAGTATTTAGAAACCAAAGGTCACCATGATGATCGGAGAAGTAATTCTCAAGCACATCCACAAGCGATTGGCTTTAAAACATCAAAAGCGGCCTAAATATGGATATAGTTCTGAATATAGATCTTCTTTTGATACCACAGTGTATCTGTGATGTCTAATCTTGGAGAATCTGTGTAGTCATACAAGGAAGAAGTATCCCGATGGATTCCCTGTTTTTATGATCATATTATGCAGCACATACATCATCAACCTTCTTCTTGATGCATACAACTCCATCCTCGCAACAGGAGCACATTCCCTTCCATCAGGAACACATATTATGTTTCTCCCATTCCAAAGAAGTCTAATCCAAAAACTCCTAACGATTACAGACCAATTACTGTAGGATGCACCGTTCTCAAAATTATGGAAAAAGCTATCCTTCCTGTTCTCACCCATTATATGTTTGGCCACAACCCTCCATTCCTGCATTGTATTCTACCTGGACGATCCACTATCACCAACCTCATGGACACACATTTTACATTAGAACATACATTAAGAAATAAAGAACAACTCGATATTATGTTTCTCGACATCAAGGTGGCTTTCGACAATCTCTCCATCCCTGCACTATGCGTCATACTGGGCCATTACTTCAAAATCTCTAGTCATCAATTAGATCTCCTTAAGAAGCTCTTACAAACCAGGATAAGATAACCTATGGATAAAAGATCATAATCATCATCATCAATGATTGAAGAACCCTGTGAGGTCGGGATTTGGATGCATAGTGATTTCACTATGCATCATCATCAAATTATCTGCTCCAGACGGCTCGCCCAGAGAACACCCCAAGGGGGTGTTCTCTCTGCCGCCCTCTTTGCCGCATCGTTAGAACCATTCCTTGTAAATCATGTTAACTTTACCACGTATGCCGATGATATAAAGTTCTTTGTTGTTACAAAATGCCACCAGTCTACCATAGTGATCTCCAACCGACAGTTACAACAACTTGAAAATTACCTTAACGCGACTGGGATCTCTATTAACAACGAAAAAACTGCTCAACTTACTATAACCCAAAAGAGAAATACAGTATAAACGATGTGAACATCATGATTGGGAACTTCCTAGTTAAAAAAGTCACCTGGAATAAAGATTTGGGCCTCACCTGGGACAAAGACCTGACGTTCTTGCCTCATTTTAATGCCACTCGGAAAAAAACATATGCAGCCATATGGGCAGCGAAACAGGAGATCTCCAATTTCCATAATCCACATCTTATCATTAACTATATTCTCCGTTGCGTAACCCCAACATTGTATACCTCAACGATATGGTCCTCTGCACGCCATCTTACCAAACCAGGTTCCTATCCCTGGAATACTGGATTTTAAAATGGCTAAATAAAGTCGCATGACTACCACCAACAATCTCAAAATCTGTTATGCTCTCTAATGTAAATATGCTACCTTGGAAGTATCATATAATCTCCAGGAACCTCGTGATCTTCGCCCAGCTTCTCTCCGGAAAATTAAGCTCACCTGATATCTGGGATATCATTGCTAGACCATCAGATATTAATAGAATTCATACCAGCGCACTGTCATACAGATCCAAGCTGCGCAGCATGACCTCCCTGGATAACATGTTTCCATTTAATTCCATGTAAATATATAACAGGTTGTCCATTGACTGTCAGGAGCTCTTCAAGGACAAAACATACAGATCCCCCTTCACTGGCAAATATGTACGCCCTGGTCAAACTTCTGGGATGCTATATTACCCACTTATTGTTGTATTTATGTATCTACAATTATGATTTATGTTGAATTTATGTAATCAGATGCTGTTTTAAGCATGCATTTGTATCAATTCATTTCAGTACTCTGTACATAGATTGTAAATAGTACATCAATATTTATTTATACATTATTATCGTGTAACCCGTGTCCTCTAGCTGCATAGCTGTAAAAGGACATTTCTTTGGAAATAAATTGATATTAATAATAAGTTTTAGAAGACTTGAGGACATGGAGATTGGTCTGCACATGCTTCAACAGTTGGCAGTTTAGTATTTGAGAAGAGGCGTGATTAAATAACTGCGCCAGCTACTATAAAGATATGTTGTGACAGCATCTTTTTGAAGATTGGCCTGAGGGGTTCAGTTATGAAGGGACTAAGGCATGCGGAGGGCGTCAGACTGTTAATAGCGTTTATCGGCTGTTGTCTGGTGATAGTGATTAACGAAATAGCTCCAGTAGAGCTATCAAACAGAGGAATTTGCTGAGACTGGGGGAGGGGGTGCACAGTCGCGAGTGGAGAATCTAGACACGTGGTCCATCCATGCATTTGGGTTGTCACTCATATTTTCAATGCTGAGCGTGTTTGTGTAAAACAGCCATCCTCTTACAGAGTGGCATCAAGATGTTTTTAATTAATAGCGGTTGATTTAAGCCTATTGAAAGACCTTGCTGTTGAGAAGGCCATCTTGTCGTTATCCTCATTAGGTTCTTTCCACGTCTTATGACAGGAAACCTTGTAAAGAAAAGATTTGTTGAGGCCGGAGTTCCTTTACCATGACCTCCACATGTCCTTGCAATAGTTATTTAACATAGAAATTAATTTATGACCATCACATGTCCTTGAAATGACTTTGTAAGCATTAGAGAAATTAATTTGCATGACCTTTACATTCCTCAATCGACAGACTACTGGAAACGCTTGACCACAATCCTTCGCTTCTGGCTAAAACGTCCCCAAGCCTTCTTTGGTTAATTCATAACTATTGTATATTATTAATCTTTTGAGCAGTTCATCCGCTCATGTGCAAGATCGCTATGAAGTTTTCACTTCAAATGGAATTTCAATACTTACAAATACCTCAATCCCACCAAGGTTGGACGAATCCCAAAACGATCTTCTTAATTTCGTAAGTGATTATTCAATAATGCTCCTTCATATCTGATCATCAACCCATTTTGGTAGCAGTAGACGTAAATGTCTGGGACCCGTGCCTGAGACTATCTGCTCATATAGATTTATGAGCTCAGCCTCTTTAAATTTGCTTATTAACGATGTCCAAATTTCAGACAAAAAGCATAGAAAAGTAATAACTGTGGAGTCCAAAGAAGGATCTGCCCTTTCTTCTCAAATAAAAAACATGAAAAGTTGAAAATACTGAATAAGATTCCAGTTCTAACAACATATTCGACACAGATGAGACGCATTTGTTTTAAAAGTGTTTTTCCTGATAAAACAAACTTCTTACTAAATATTTTAAAATCAACTATAACAGAGTTATGCAGTTATTAAACTTTATTTTTTAAAAAAATATATATTAAAATCTGAGTGTAAAATAACGAAAAGGAGATGAAAAACACTTCGATAACTCGAAGTATCCTTCACCTTCGAATTATCGAGAGTCAATTGTATATAGATAGCAAAACGAAAAAAACAAGTAGACAAAAAGTTAAGATGACTATTCTTCTCCATGAGTAACTCAAGCGGTGTTAAATGACGCACAGTTGGACCGCTCTATTTAAAAACCCCCTATATTTGCATATCAGAAAGACCTGCACATTGGCATTTGAGATAGTTACTTGATCTGGGGGTGTGCGCCATTTCAGTTCGGTATACAAAACCAAAGTGTGATAGGTCGATTAACTTTTGCTCATCAGTGTCCTCAAATACATTAAGCAACTGCATTAAAATCAGACCACAAAGACAATTTTTATTTTAATTATGATCGGTGTTTGACCACCCAAAACCACCAACCTTATTTACAAGATGACGTCATACAAGACACACCAATGAGAACACATAATTATCTCTTACCCGCAGTGCTTCGGAAGCCAGACAGTAGATTGTCTCGTTTGGCAGGATGTAGCTATCAGGAGGTTTCTCTGAAGGGCACAGCTGGTCCGAGGCTACTTGTCTTCCATACTGGGCGAGGTTGATGCTGATCACCGTGTTCGGCCAACATTCGATCTTCAGTTCGTCTCCATCACAGGCGTGAACTTGGAACGTCCGCAGGGTCCCTGATAATAGAGCTAAAAAACAATGTAGATATTGGTAAGCACAGACGAGAGGGGGAAGACCTGGAATCAGTTACTCGCACTGCCAGCTGCCTGGGTGGCCACATTAAGCCACGACAGTGAGTTGTGCAGTGCTGTGAAAAACAGTGAGGCATGCAAAACAAAAGAAATCCATTGAACATAACATTTATTAATTAATTTCGGTTGTCCATCGTTGTGCAAAAAGATTGGCAGCTCAACTGGTGGTGTTTGGCTAACAGGACAATGCAAAAGCAGATTGAGAGTGGAGCCATCAGCGAAAATTAAACACTACTCTACAGTGACGCCATCTAGCTACGAAAAAAACAAATACCGAAGTCATCTAAGCAAGCGAAATCAGCAGTGGCTCCGCCTAGTAGGCGTTTGATGGTGATTCCAAACGAGAAAGGTTGTCGAATCTTTTGGATGTGTTGAGGAATTGGGAAGCAGGAAGGTTGCGAAGTGGCCTGCAAAATTGGTGCGGCGTAGGAATGAAAAATATTTTATATGGCAAGCATCTTTCTTATTTTTAATTTTAGAACCAAAGACTTAATGATGTCACTCAGGTTTACTGGCAGAGGGTCGGCCTCCCCTCCTTTCGGGATAAAGCTGAAATCTAAAGACTTTCTTCACTAAAAATTATCTCTAAAGGCTTAAGATGACAAAATTAAAATGTCCTTGAATACTATATTATAGTATTAGTCACATCCTTCCCCCACCCCCCAACTCCAGTCCGCAATATGATTCGAACCCTTGGAAAACCGAAATCATAAAAAAGCGCGCTTTTATTCGGAGCTACCGAGAATGCAGCGCTGTCCACTCTTTGATCACAAACTACTGATCCGATAAACGATGGTTATCGTTTTCGGATCAGTCTATTGTGCAACCGGCCAAGAACTCCGCGGTTATAAGTCTCTTGAGAATCAAAGGCTAAGATTTCTCTGCGAATTCGAAAAAAATGGAGAAGCGGACGTGTGTGGGCATTTCCGCTGCCCTCGCATGAAAAATATCCTGTTTCGCTCGCAGTCAGCAAAATACCAGCGTGTAATACCTCTTTATCACAGATAAAGACGCTACTGAATCACTATGACAAACTGAGCAAGTACACCAAATGCACGGTTTGGGAACAGAAATACGTTTCATTGGAAATAAACCAAAACATAATCAAAAATTTAAATCATGGTTTTTAATGAGGAGCATGAACTTGACAATTTAAATCTTCTGTTATCATTTAACAACCCCAGCGATTGTCACAGTACTGACTTCAATTGCCGGATGTGCTTTATGTGCGTCATTCTCCACGCATTCACGACCTTCTTGAATGATATACTGTACACCAATCGAATACAGAAGACAATGGTACAGAGGATTTCGCAAAATATGACAGTCTGTGATGAATTTCACCCTCTCACACCTTCCCTTGAAAGAAACGTAATAAAAATAGGTTGGTCTACTTGAACTAGAAAAAGGTGCACACGCCGTCTTATTTCGCTGACATAGGTTGCTATGACAACCGAAGAACTCACCATTTCATGTAGACTACGTTCTAATCACTCGATCGGTTCTGTTTATCATGATAACGAAGACGCTCTTTTAATGAAGTTTTGATGATTTAAAAAAGTCCAGGTCGATTTGAAATATGGGTGAACAGGTTGTTGTGGGTGCAAAGTGCTGAAAAAGAAACTCTCTCTCTCTCTCTCTCTTTCTTTTATTCATTGAACGATGCAATGGAAGATATAAATCGGATGCTACATATGAACCAAACTGCATTCCTCCACTAGGATCTTCGATTACATGCACATTCGAAAAGGTCAAAGTTCAATATCATGTCATGACGAAACCAGCCTTAGAATTCCTTCGCTAGAATGGGATTTGTCGAAGAATGCAAATTACGTCAAAGAAGAGGTCTTTAGGAGTTGAAGGTACCTGTGGCACAACTGAAAATGATGTCCAAGGATTTTGCATGCCAGTAACGAAACCGGGATGATACAACGAAGAAAGAAGAACGAAAGAAAGAAAATTCAAATCTTTCTACATCACTGGAGGAACAAACAACGATCAATTCATTTTGTTTATCCACTAGTTTTCTGTGAATTAAGTGCGATCACGCAAAGGAGCAATAAGCGAAGGAGGAATTTCGCGGTCATTAAATTCTCGTGAGCCGCAACTTGCACTTAAATGTCGCGTTTCATCGGCACGATAAGAACCCGTAGCGTTCCAAAAAAGGAGATGCTCGACTTATGAGATTTTCAACGGATTCGTTTTAGGCCTAAGATTTCGGTATCCATGGCAACGGGCGTGTAATTATAACGGTTGTAGTTGGCATCGGTAACCATGGCAACGGTTTGCAACAATCGCATTTTGATTTCATTAACTCGTCACAACAGTTTATAACAATCAGTCGATTTCGGGTACCACGGCAACAGTTTGCAACAATCGCATTTTGATTTCATTAACTCGTCACAACAGTTTATAGCAATCAGCCGATTTCGGTAACCACAGCAACGTTACGCAACAACAGTACTGTTTATTTCATCAACAAGGTTGCATATAATTGCAATAAACAAGTTCATTTAAGTCAAACAACAACAACAACAACAAACAAAAAAAAGTATTTTGCAGGCTTAACTGAATCGCTGTCCTGTAATAGGGCAGTTCTTATTTCATAAATGGAAGCCGTTTCTATCTGTGCAGTGGAAATCGATAGCCGGGGTCACCTTACAGCACTTGTAATTACAGTTGGGATTTGGTAATTTTTTCCCCTTCGGTTTTTCTTTTGTTTTTTTCCATCTCTTCCTGGCCACCGAAACCGCGACCTTGTAGTTTTCACCACGCACTTCACTCCTACCCCGTTAATGTGAAATATCAAAGTAGGTCAAGCTAAAAGAACAGTGACCTGTTCCGTTAGCCCTGCTCTTTTATCCGTCCGCAGTGAACAACACGCTATGCGTGTGCCGTGTCCCTTGAAGGATAAACGCTTTTCAGAGAGCGAAGAGCGGGTCAATTTTGAACTTCATTTCGTGGGCCTCTGTAACGATTTTTAACTCTCGCGTGCGTGATGAGGCCACTCAGAATGAACCTGCAGCACTGCTGGATGCCTGGCGTTGGAACAATGAGAACGCGGCACATTTTGATGGTCCTAATTAAGACGGACTTAATGTGAGCGAGTCATTAACCACATCTAAGTTGCACGGCTACTGGTTGAATCTCGACTCGTTCAAAGTACTTCCACTTTCAGCCTTTTAAAGTTTCGTTTATAATGTTTCCATCCTTTTTTTATTTATTTATTTATTATTATTTATTTTTTTTTTGTTGGACAGCATCATAATGAGTTAAACATACGAAAAGTTAAAGCCACGAGCACAAACAATCAAGGAAAATTAACAATGAAGTAACAGTTTCGTGTAGTTGCCATAGTTTCCATAGTAACAACATCCATAGTTAATTAACTCCTACTGTAGTTACTGAAAAGCAACAATGGTTGCAATAAACAGTTGCCATAGCTATTGAAACAAAGTACGAGTGAAATAAACTGTTGCCATGGTTATTGAAACAAAATATCAGTGAAATTAAACTGTTTCCATAGCTATTTAAACAAATTACTAGTGAAATAAACTGCTGCCATAGTTACTGAAACAAACTACTTTTTGAAATAAACTGCTGCCATGGTTATTGAAACAAAGTACAGTGAAATAAACTGTTGCCATAGCTACTGAAACAAAGTACTGTATGAGTGAAATAAACTGTTGCCATGGTTACTATGAAGTACGAGTGAAATAAACTGTTGCCTTAGTTACTGAAACAAATTACTTTTGAAATAAACTGTTGCCACGGTTATTGAAACAAAATACTGTACAAGTGAAATAAATTGTTGCCATGGTTATTGAAACAAAGTACTGTACAAGTGAAATAAACTGTTGCCATCGTTACTGAAACAAAGTACTGTACTAGTGAAATAAACTGTTGCCATCATTACTGAAACAAACTATTAGTGAAATGAACTGTTGCCATGGTCACTGAAACAAAGTACTCTACGAGTGAAATAAACTGTTACCATGGTCACTGAAACAAAGTACTCTACGAGTGAAATAAACTGTTACCATGGTCACTGAAACAAAGTACTGTACGAGTGAAATAAACTGTTGCCATGGTTATTGAAACAAAGTACACTGTACGAGTGAAATAAACTGTTGCCATGGTTACTGAAACAAAGTACTGTACGAGTGAAATAAACTGTTGCCATGGTTATTTGAAACAAAGTACTGTACGAGTGAAATAAACTGTTGCCATCGTTACTGAAACAAAGTACTGTACTAGTGAAATAAACTGTTGCCATCGTTACTGAAACAAACTATTAGTGAAATGAACTGTTGCCATGGCACTGAAACAAAGTACTCTACGAGTGAAATAAACTGTTGCCATGGTTATTGAAACAAAGTACTGTACTAGTGAAATAAACTGTTGCCATCGTTACTGAAACAAACTATTAGTGAAATGAACTGTTGCCATGGTCATTGAAACAAGCTAAAAGAGAAATAAACTGTTACCGTAACTACTGAAAACTAACTATTTTTTTATGCAAATAAGCACATATACGCTCCTGCAATTATTTTTGATTTTCTTTCCTCTTTTTTTTTTTCTTATAGAAATTTTATCGTTTTAGCCAATTATCAGCCGTCTAAATATAAACAGGGATGTTTAATATTGTTAACGCTTGCGAATAATCTGAGTCACAAACAGACTGTGATTTGTAAACTAGCCAAGGTTAAAATCTATGTGGGGCATGTCGAAGGATCGTTTTACTACGTACGGGGAGAGAGAGAGAGAGAGAAAGAGAGAGAGAGAGAGAGAGAGAGAGAGAGAGAGAGAGAGAGAGAGAGAGAGAGATAAAAAAAAAAAAAAAAACGTACGATGTTAGTTGAAACAAAAAAAAAAATAAAAAAATAAAAAAAAAAATTCTGCTCATCCGACTATGGCGTCCGAGCAAGTTGCCAAAGTTGTAGCTAAGTTAGTCTTTCCGTACACGAAAAAAAAAAAAAAAAAAAAAAAAAAGGAGGAAAAAAAAAAAACAAACTGATGACACTTTAACTGAGCTGGCACTTGGCCCTATAAGCTGCTTGTAGTTTTCGGGACTCTTGTGATCAAGAACTTGGTGTCAAGAACCGAAGAATATGTGTGTCAACGTACGGAAGCAAAACAAGGGGGCGACTAAATGTCTCGTGCAGGAAGAAGAGGCGCTGGGGCCTTTAAAACATAAAAGGTGACGAGAGGAATTGACAGAAATTGGTTTAAAAGGGAAGTAGACAGTTGGTTGAATCATGACATCTCCGCTTTCCTTTACCGTTGCCAATAGCTCTCGGCTGAGGTCAATTATGCGAAGAAAGATTTCCAGCTACGATTAGTGTGTTGACCCAGACGAGCCACGTGTTTCGAGTATATTAGGAAGTGTGTGGCAGCGTGTTTGTCCAAATCTGCAGCGCATAAACACATTCTCTGTACCGGAGATAACATTCACGAAGATGAAGTGTTCGTGGCACGAGCCTTATCATTAATAACCTCCCCTGAATTATCAGAGGAAAGGGATGAAATTGTACTTATGCAGTTCGCTTCCTGTGTGTGAATCGTGCCATTTTTTAGCCCACAAGGGCTTCCAGTATTAGGAAAAGAACTGGACTGATTGCCCGATAAAACTGTACTTAGTTATTTATGGCAAAGTGACAATATCTATAAACTATCGCTAATTAGCAGTTTTACTTAATGATAGGCACTTCGTCCTATGGAATCTGGCGCCGTTAAGAAAAATCTCGCTACTGTTATTTTCGAAAAATTAAAAATTAATTGGGCTACACGAGAAACAAAATTGCTATCTCTCTATACATTAAAAAAGTTTTTCTCCTAGTGATATTTATTCGAGCCAATGGGAGAAGAGGGCGAGGATATTACGTCACTACAAATGCAATTAATTATTGACAACTGCCTCCATAACGTTCACCAACCTCCTGCACGTGCTTCACTGGCTAATATTTGATGTTCCATTGTAACGTTGATCTATATCTGTAAATACTGTAGTTTAGTATTTTGTAAATATTTCAGTTAAATATTTTACTCCTGCTCTTTCTAATGCAACAATATTCCTCATGTATTATGGAACCCGAAGCAAAAGGCCTTTTCCTAAGTGACCTATGCAAACGCAGGTAAATAATTACATAGTGATATTTATTCGACCTTGAAAATGCCGCGCACTACAAATGCACAGGTAAATAATTACGTAGGTAATCTCCTGATTAGATATCGATCAGTGCATTTCGACAGGTGTGTCTTTTACGTAGAAAATATTTGATTTACTCCGTGTACTTCTACATTTTAAGCTGAAAAGAGTGCGCGGGGGCGGGCGAGCAGGGGATGAATCCCCCTAGTTATCTAAATTAAAGTATTCTAAAAAAACTAAATTAATACTTGTTTCAAATAGTGTAATCGGCCTTAAAGTGTGTATTCCCGGCCATTAATTAAGTAATACCAAAAAGAGGGAAAAGCTGTTGTTATGGAGAAGGAATTGAAAAAAATAAATAAATAAAAGAAAAATTGCATTCATAGTTTTTAAACTAACTTTATATATAGGTTAGTTTCGAGAATGCGTTATCGTTATGATTGAATAATTGGAAAACTAACTCTCAAAATGTCAAATCCTAACGATAAACTAGTAGTTACTCTTAACAGTCAACAAACGTTCCTGGATCAGAAAATGCTGACATGCGGAACGTAGACAGGAGAAGTGAATTTTGAAAGAGAGAGACCCTTATGAGTTAAGAAAGAAAAATTATTCCTTCTGTTCTATGCTCATTCCTTATCTCGATTGGTGCCTTCGCTACGGTTCAATAAACTTCCTGGAGCCGATCTGCATGAAGGGATTGAAGGGATACGGACTTTATTAAATACATAATTAGCACTCTGGTTCCAGCAAGGCGACATCTTCGACCACCATGTGCGTTAAGTTTCTTTGATCCTCCCACTCGGTAATGTAAGCCGGCGTTAAAATCACGTGCAATACCGCGACACTCATTCCTCCTTCCTTCTGCCGCCTCATCTTCTTTCCCCCCTCTATCCCCCGGTACTTCTTTCTGCGCTGAATTCACGTTATTAACCACCAGACATCCATCCAACAAATTAATGCACTTTCAAAAATACCTTCATCCTATCGACGCCACACGGCGTGGATGGTACAACCCGTGACTGGAGCATTGATTTTCGCTGCAGGCAAGTAAGCAGGTAATGACATGCACAGATTGCACTCAGAAGGTAGGAAATTTCCTCCAAAAGTCACTGACATCAATAAAACGATTTTCAGTATCATACGCGAAGGTTATCGTACAGAAATGCGTTAGTTAAAGAAAGATTTCGTACAGTTTCCCGGCGAGCGAACATCAAATAACGAATGTCCCAGGAGATGCTGAATTTCCAGCTATAAAAGACACTAGGTAATGTAGTAGTAATAATCTGTGGTATCGGTGCTGAGAATTTAGTGTAGCTAAGACTTAAGGAAGAAAGGTGGTGGTTGAGTTTCCACCATCCTTCCGACTGGGCCTTGTATTTAAAAATCTAGTTCGATTTTGCATTTGTTCCCTAGCTTTTGTGCAAATAGTGTAGTTAAAAAAAATATATTGCTGTTAAATGTAATATATGAATCCTCTGAGAACCCTATGGGCTGTTCCTGGAATAATA
The DNA here is from genome assembly GCF_048544385.1 of Mastigoproctus giganteus. Taxonomy (NCBI): domain Eukaryota; kingdom Metazoa; phylum Arthropoda; class Arachnida; order Uropygi; family Thelyphonidae; genus Mastigoproctus; species Mastigoproctus giganteus. The sequence continues at coordinate 10,669,629 of NC_143582.1, forward strand.
TGAATAAAAAATATATAAATAAAAACATGTCAAGGACTTTCTATCTGGAAATTCAAGACCCAATTTTAAGTTCAATTTTTCTACAGATCCATCTTCTACAACGACGTCTATTCATTATTTCTGACCTGCTCCCTCTCAAAGGTATGTCTCTTACTCCGGCCAATCGAAAGAGGTGGCTCTCTTTTTCCATGGGTGTTCCAGCTCGCCTCTTTCTTTGAACTAAGGCATTGGCAACCTCTCTACTGGAACTATCGATTGTTGTATAGACTTCAGTTTCTTAATTGGTGCTGACTTTTCTTTCCCGGATCGCATAGTATTTCGAAGGCTCTTAAAAATCTCGGTCTCATTAAAAGATTTTCTAATCCTTTCAGTTCGAATGCGGTACTAATTAGACTTTATAAAATTCTCAAGCTCCCAGTCTCAGATTACTACGAACTTATCTGGTCACCTCATCAGAAATATCGAATCAGACAGCTTGAAATCATTCCGGCCCAGTTTCTAGGATTTCTTTGTTTATCGCAGTCCAAACGAAATTCTTTTCTGTTACCAATTAACGTCCTCCCTTACATCTTTCTAGATCACTTCCCAGGGCTTTTGTTTCTTTGCTGAACTAGTTAAAGGCACAAGTGATTCGCCTTATCCGATATCGTTACGTCACTTCCATGTACCCAAAGGTCCCCACAATATACTTTTTATATTTCGCTTTGTGTAAACAGTTACTTCTTTTATGTGCCCTAGATCCGAATAAAAAATTGCTGTGGTCACGAGGTTTTCCTCCTTCTGATAACTCCAATATGTTTCTAATTTTATAATATTATTTAGTACTCCACTATGTTGCGTTTTGTGACTTGTTTGTAATTGTCCCGTACACCATGAAGGAGGACTATCTTAATACTGTGGTTAAGAAGCAAAGTAATCAATTAACGACAATCTTCGAAGAAAGTTGAGGACAACACTTTTCCAGCTGGTGCTTTGGTTCGAAACGTTTTGGGTTCAAAATCCCTGCTTCCACTGCTTGCTTTCTAATTTGGATTCAGAAAAATAAACCTTCTGATGTTTGTCATGAAAGGAAAAGTTTCTGGAAATCCATCTTGCACAAACTTTGAACATTCACACATTCACAAAGTGCTTCAATAGGAAATGTTAAGTACTTTTTTGAAGTTAGACACTAATTCTTCTCTTTTCTAAACTTTCTTCTTCGACGATTGCAACTGTTTCAGAACTGACTGCTTCAGACAGCCGACTGGACCTTTGATCAACCTCCAATGACTCCTGTCCTGTTTTTAACTCTGCCGACCATCTTGAAACAGTAGTATAACTGGGTGATACTTCCCCAAGCACTCTGCTCATTCTTTCATAGATTCCTTTAGCATTTCTGTTTTCTTTAGTGAAAAGTTTGATTATTGAATGATGATGGATGTTCAAAAAAAACGTAGCCAAAATATATATATATATATATATATATATATATATATATATATGGGAATCCATCTTTTATGGATTTATTTATTTACGACAAGTGTCAGACAAGACACTTGCCATAAATTGGAGTCGTCACCACTCTTCAGGCAGGGAAGTTTTTAATTTTAATTTTATTTTATGGTGATCCAAACACGATACAGTATTTGGTACAGTGTACAGGTTTAAAGTTGAGAACATGGAAGGCAACTGTCGACGCTGGACTTCAATTCAGGAAATACACACAAATAAACATTTTTCAAAAGGACAGAGTAAAAGGGACAAATGAATAAGAGAAAAAGGTAGTTCTGAGACTTTGGAGCTGGACAGTGAATGGATGCTGTATTGTTCGGACTGGTTTGGAAGACATGAATTACAGATGCCAACTGGGGAAAACAGTGCCAGTGGATGCATCTATCATCTATAGAAAAAGCAAGCAACAGAAACTGAACGTTTGTCTGATAGGGAGTTGCTAGTGAGGGACCATTAATCTACTTGATTTCCCCCTTGTGGAAGTCTAGAAGCTTACGAGAAATTTTGGGAGCACCGTTCCAGATGCCAGAAGAATGTTCAATGGTAGGACTGATTTGAAACATTTAAGATATGCTTATGCCAAGAAAGGTTAGAGGTCACAGTTATCTTCAGTACGTACGGGATCTTAACTAGATCTTAACTAGATGTGTGCATTGTTAAACAGGAGGCTGGCAGTATTGGTCCGTTTTTGTTTTTTTGCGCAACAGAAACCAGGAGTATGTTTTAGAAGGATTGATGTTAACTAAATTTTCGTCTCACTGCTGGAGAATCTTACCTGGATATTCGAGTTGTGGCTGTCTGTAAAGGTTTGTCGAACGGGAAAGCGAAGTTGTGCGTGCTGTCATCAGCAAAACTATGGATGGTACATTAACTTTGGTGATAAACATCAAGCGGATGGCACGTCGTCCATGGAAACTCCACTGATGCAGCCAGCGCACACGTAACAGTGGGTACGCTGACAATTGGTCGAAGATTTATCGTTAAAATACGGGTTTCCCTGTCGAAGTTCAGCTTTCGCAGGGCAAACTGTTTTCCTTGTGTCATGCTCTATGTCCACGTTCAAATGCTCTGAGGTCGTTTCCATGTGCCACTTTGATTGTAAATGACACATCTTCCTTCCACAGTTTCATTTACGTTACCGCACTGCCCTCTACAGTATTTGCATAACAAACAATTTGCATAAAATGTACATATTTGTTGGTGTTCCCATATTTTGGTAACACAATGTATAAAACAGAATGTATTTCCCGCTAATAAAGTTCTCGTAAACTTTCAATTTATTTATTTATTTATTTATTGCAATGTCTAAAATTAATTTCACTCCAGTAGTCGCGTGTCGAGCAATAAAGTTCCTGGACTGGTGTAATAAAGGAGCACAAAGTGAAGGCGCTCACTTTGTGCTTTTTTTTACACCGTTCTAAAAGTTTTTGAAAAGAGTAAGCGAAAGCATCCAAAGAGATGATGCTTAGCGGGGTGGTTACGCTTTTCTTTGTCCTCAACATAATGAAATCTCTTTCCTTCTAGCAACAGGTACTAGATCATTAGAGTAGGGTGGATGGTTGATCCATCCAATGCAATTAGTCCTAAACGTTTCCTTTGAATTTGTTCAGAGATAGGTAACCTAAGCCATATATAATATCAATAGTGGAATGGATACTAGTGGAGTCCATATTGGTGATCATTTGTTAGATGGAAGGTGTCGAAGTAGTTTAAGAGTTGGATGTCTCCATTCCCTGAGAAATATGTTCCTTGTTTCTGGACAGTGCCATTCGAAGCAAGAAGGGTGGACGAATACACTTTACTCTTCAAGAAACCTCGCCATTTCTTTTGAACCACAAAATTAAAGAGTATTCAAGTAATATTTCGAACATGGGGCTTCACTTTTGACCTTGAGAAGCGAACGCATGACTTCCTCGTAAAATGAAAGTAAATTCAAGAATAATTTTAAACTTTTAGATCAGCACCGTCCAGATGTCCAAGTGGACATAAGTGTTAACGAGTAACAACACCTTTCAGTTGTCATACATTATATAACTAACCATAAAATGACAGGAAACTTTGGTGCAATTCCAAGACAGCAAATATAATTGCCTGAATTTCTGCAATTCCAAGACAATTCTCTGACTCGACAAATAACTTTATTAATCCATCTCTACAACTTAATGTAAGAGCGCTTCGGATATCGCTAGGTATCTAAAAAACATCGACAAAGTTTTAACGAATTAATACATAGAAATAAAGCGTTTCAATTACCACCAATTTACCAATTCTACTATCCTCTGTTTTTTTATGCCATATGTTTGTCTTTACTTTTACCCTCATTCACAAGGCTGCAATGTAATTGCCTGAGTCTTCAGAAATAGGAGATTAATAATTTCTTGAAACGTATGAGATGAAACTGCTCTAAAAAGAGCATGATCAGTTTTTAAAAACTTTTTTGGAAAAATATCGGCGTCTTTTTATACCAAGAAGGCTGTTCACTGGGCTTAATCCATAACTTTACCTCTAGATGTTGTGTTCGTAATTCTTTATTCAGAATTGGCACAAAATTTCTTTGCGAGTTATTTTTTCTACCCGGAGGTGGAATATCCCTGAAAGAAAAATTGCACATCGCGTGTTCCTTTGCTTGGGATTGTAAGATGCAAGACAGTGTATAAAAGCGGGTGCACTGGCTGTAAAAAAAAGGATAGAATACATAACTGAAGCTTTAATTGAATTGTAAAGCACGAGATCAGAAAAGAAACATGCGATTGGAAAAAAAGTTACCAATTTCTTTTGATGAATACGTTATGGCTTTGACGAAGGGGCCCCCTGAGACAGTATTTGAAAAGAACAGATGCAAATAATTTCCATCAGTCAACTGATACGTGTTTAAAGAAATAGAATGCTCACTCTTTTGTCAATTTTACAAAAGTAAGAATATTAAGATGGAATAACCATAAAAACGCTTCTTGATTAACTAATCCAACAACTGGGTACACTTAGAATCAGGCTTTCGCAAAGAAACATTTGTTATTTTTATTTATTTATTTATTTTTAATGAAAACCCCAAGCGCGAGAGGGATTAGAACTTATAGCACTTATTAATATGCATGGATTGAAGGTTGAGAAGATGAAAGCAGATAATTTCATGAATAATTTCTTGAATGAATAAATGAGAAAGAAGAAAAGCTGGTTCTATAAGTTTTAAGTTGGACAGTAAAAGGATGTTAACTGGTTGTGTTCGGAATGGGTTGGAGGAGAGAGCAGGAATTACAGAAGCCAATTCAGAAGAACGGTGCGCATAGAAGTATCTAGAGAAAAAGGCATGCAGCAGAAACAGAATGTCTATCAGACAGAGAGTGGAGAGACTTTGTTAGAGATGAGTCATTAATCAACCTAACTGCTCTCTTTTGAATGAAATCTAGAAGCCTGAGAGAGCTTTTAGGGGCATCGCCCCAGGTGTGGGAACAATATTCCAGGACAGGGCGGATTTGCAATTTGTAGAAAGTGAACAGCTATTTCGAAGAAAAATAACCCCAACAGCGAAAGAGAAAACCCAGTTTTTTAGATGCAGAGAAAGCAATATTTGTGATTTGTTTCTGCAGGACAACGTTTCTCAAACTAGAAGGTGGTATACATAGAATGTGCTATCATCAGCAAAACTATGGATATAAGATTTCCAGTCAACGAAAGAAGAATGACTGGATCTCGCCATGATGTCCATCATAACCTCAAAGACATCAAAGATGGAAGAAACAGCAAGGGCTGTCGGAGATTTGCTCTGCAGATCAAACATGGGTTCCCCAACCTCAAGCCTCCGATAAGCAAATTGGTGGTATTGCACCGGTTGGTGAGAGTCATCTACCACTTAGTATTGCCTGGTAACACAGAAGGGTGGCATTCCTCCGTGTGGTGTGGGCGCTACACCTCGACCCCTGCTTATGTTGGTTCGCACCTGGGTGGCCACCTGCAGTATACTAGTTGCCGTATTTCATGACTTTCACATGGGGTTTATACCCAGGGTTACTGACAGTCCCACTATCTTGAAGGTGAAAGCAGAGGATTTGGCTATCACAGTTATCACCTGAATATCATTTCGATTAGCGTTTAGATTACCAGGTAGCAAGCCCAGTTTGACATACCTAAGAGAATGTCTGTGAAAGCCTCAAAGACCAATACCTTTTTATACCTATATGACTACACATAAAGGTATAAAAAGGCATAAACGTATACTGGGCAAAAAAAAATAATAATAATAAGAAGAAGATGAACCTTTGTGTTAAGACAATCACAGATAGAAAAAAATGGAAATAAATTCGAATAATGGAAATACACGTATATGCAAAAAAAGAACTGTGATGTGGGGTTTTGATGTCTTGTATGCCTGTACAGAAGAACTGCACAGGCTGTTCTACAACGGTAATCTGAAACCACTATGGGGAAAAAGTGTTCAAAAACCTTTTGTAAAGATTTACTGAGCCCCCACGATAAGATTTTGAAAGAGCTAATATCATCGCTGCACGTAGCAGGAGCCACGATTCAATAAACGAAAGACAACTGGTTTCTCAAATTTTTTTAATCATCTCAAAGATTTTTAATGACCGGAAAGCAAGCGGTTCTTCCAAACCTCAAAGACGTATATGTGACAGAAAAACAATACTTCAAAGCGAAGCGGTCGTACTCTAAAGATGGCTCTGCACACTGGATGTCTTATTGAAAAATAGGACATTTCAGGGTTTCGTTTAAATTTATAAAACAAACAAGTTTCGCCACAGTCTTAAACAGAAGAACAATGACTTCCATTTATCCACTCGCAAACGTTTTAGAAATCATAGAACGCCACGTGCTTTCCCACTCGCCTGTTTCCGCTGCATGGAAAATTTCATATAAATAAGATCTTTATTGTACAGTTCACCGGTACACGCAGGTACCACGACCATACAATACCCTTCACGGCACCATGCCAGGGGTATGTATCTGATTGTATCACAACTACAAAATCTTTGTGATCTTCAACCAATTCACTCTTCTTCCCCAACTTCTCTTCTAGATTTCCAGTTGCAAATCTTTATATTTGAAAGTCTTAAACCTTATAAAAGTTGCACAAGCGAGCACAGCGACACAGTCCAACCTCAGACGAATGATGAGCACAATCGCAGCATTGTCCAACCTGAAGCAGTTCACTAAGCAGCGATACTAGACAAGAAACATGCACTTAGAGAAAATCTCTAAAGGCACAGCAAGAAACTCCAAGCTGAGAGCTTTCAGGACTCGAGACTCCACCAGAAAGAACACACCCATCCTTTTCGTATCTCGACTGGCACCATACACAACCCCTGAGCTAGTCGATTAACTCTTATACAGAGAGCTGAATCTACGGCCGATTGTACACAAATTACAAACTAGGAGTCAACAATATGCTGTATTTAAAACTGACTGTAGCCCACATCAAGTAGACCTGATAGGAAGCATCGCCATTTGGCCTGTGGAACGAGGATCAGGCCGTTTATTCACTGCCAGTCAACCTTGAAACCTAAAGTAACGGCTCAGACCCAACAGAAAACTCCCACTGCAGCCACAGCTGACTTGGCGACTATACATGTTTGCCAGAAAGGATGTCAACACCAGAACCTTCCCACAGTAACATACTAGGGCAAAGTCCGCCCAAGAATGCTAATACCGCTCTCCAACGCGAGGGAACACAAGGTCGCCTCATCTCCCCGTCCAGATCTCCGATCTCCCAACGTCGAGAGCCTCCACTAGTACGTAGCCGGGAAGCAAGGTCTCATCCCGTGAGAAAAAGCATATAACTTCTCCTACTATCCGAATAATGTTCCAGAATATCATGTACTTAAGAAACAAACTTAACACACTGGAAGAGATTCTACTATAAAATTCCTTAGACATCTTACGCCTTGCTGAACGTGGTTAGAGCCAAACCAGAAAGGTATAAGCTACTCCATTCCAGCAGATTTTCGTGTACTGACTGCCTCTCGCGATAACCGCAGAGTGGGTGGCGCTGCTACAATCTTCAATAGAGCAAAGTTGTGAATTGTAAACTATGTCTCAAGCAGCTTTCAAGACGTCGAAGCCTTAATGGTAACTCCGAAACGTCAAAATACCACTGTAGACGTTGCATTCCTGTACCTACCTCTAACACCAACTACGATGTCTATCGACGAAGCCACTAAGTGGTCAATAAATAATCTTCACCCGGCAGCCGCTCATATATGTGGAGACTTCAATCTTCCACCATCTATCCAACACCACAAAAGTCGGCTCTCAAAATTTCCCCAATCATTCCAAAACTTCCAAATTAACTACCGGTCAATGACAGACCAAAAACTGCTGAACACAGTCTATTCGTTGAGGATATGTTAACTCGAAGAAACCACAGAGGACATGTTTCATTCGGACCACCAACCAATCATATACTGGTGTGCAAAATTTAAGGACCAGTCAGGTTTACACTTGTAGCTTCTCATAGGAGTGGCCTGGATATGGGAAAAGCATACCAAAGGAACCTCGTGAGGTACAGAAATGATGAAGGAAACAACACCAACACAACAACGGGAAAAAAACGGTACAGAATGACTTTATTCAAAAATGGCAAAATAGCACTGGCTGCCATGATACAAATGCATCACTGCCAAAGATGGAACAAAGGGTCCAGAGTAGGAGATATGGCCATCCCTAATGTCGATGCAGGCTTTGCACCGCCTGTCCATACTTAGAACAGTGTTGTTGATAAGTTCTTGTGGTAACATCGTCAATTCCTCTGTCAACGCCATCTTCAGCTGGTGAAAATTTTCTGGTGGGTGTGGACGTGCCGCTAGGCGTCTCCTCAGAGCGTCCCACATTTATTCGATGGGATTTAGAGCGGTGGAACGGGCAGGCCAATCCATACGAACAATGTTCTCACTTTCCGAAAGCATATCACAGCTGCAGTGCGATAGGGTGTGGCGTTAACATCCATAAACACGACTCGGGGCCAATGGCACCTAGGAACAGATGCATATGGGGAAGGATTACCTCAGTACAGTAGCGGGCACCGGTTACAGTACCGCCTTCCAGTATCTGGAGTTGTGTACGTCCATCCAAGATAACGCCTCCCCAGACGAGAACACCTCGACCATCATATCGATCCCTTTCAGTGATGTTTGTAGGGTGTTACCGTGTGCCAACCTCTCGCCAGATTAGCTGACGTTCAGAATCGCTGCTGCGACTGAATCTACTCTCATCAGTAAAGAGTACCTTAAGTAAAGGTTTTGTGGTTGTAACCTTTAAAAATAGTGTTTGTCCTTAAGTTTTGCACACCAGTGTATTTACAGCTCTCCTACCCGTAAAAAACTTCAATATCCTCAAAACCAAATCTGTGAGAAAGGTCACCGCCCCTTCAATTTCTGAATCGAGTGCGCTGCATCTACTGTCCCATAGAACATCTTAGACGGGTGCGAACTGAGCCTCGCAACTGAGCTAATGACCAAATAGATCAATACTGTCGCTCTTTACACCTCTACCGAGACCGTCACCATCACCCCGTGCTCCAGAACGTGGTGGACTCCCCAACTCAACTAAAGTTTCCACTCCACATAATCACTGCTCACCAAATGGAAAGCTGGCGGCGTTCTGGATCGCATGCATTCTCCAAAGCTAGAGCCGAAACAAATCAGCGGCAATTAAGATGCCCCTCGAAAGAACCATAAAAAAGGGGAACCATTCTACAAAGCAAAGGCTAGTTCTCCCAATAACATCGACTTGGTTGAGTGGTACGACTACGTTGCTAGATTTTCTAAAAAATCTCGAGATCTACGAAACGTGCCAGTCATTCTCATCCAACTGATGGTCTCGCTACAATCCGAATTTCCAAGCAACCGCTGATATAAGCCATTGACGCTTTTCCTCTCACAGCATTTGATGATGAACTGGGCATCCCAGTTCATCATCAAATGCTTAAGTGTCTTCATCATCGATCCGCTCTTCAACATATATAACAGATGCCTTAAAAATCATTACCATCCAGCACAGTGGAACAGGTATTCCATCTGGCCCCTTCCAATGCACCAACAATGAACTCTCCCAAGCCAATACAGGCCCATCGTTTGCACCTCTGTATTGCTAAAAATTCTGGAGAAAGCACTGCTACCCACCATCACCCACCAAATTCTCTGTGACAGTCTTCAGTAAATACACTATGGGATCTCAGGAAGGTCAACCATAAATAACTTTGCAACAACGACGCTGTACCCCTTAGAAGCCTTAGAACAAAGACAGAAGCTGTCAGTTATTTATATATTGACATCCATTCTGCATTTGATGCCATCTATATACAACTCCTGGATCTCTTATAAGATATTTCAATTTCCGCGGTGATGTTCTGTGGTTCTAGGATCTCTCCTATCCAAGAGGACTCTTGTGTTAAAGACTGGAAAGAAGACCTTCATGTGTCATATAACTGCGGTGTGCCTCAAGGCAGGGTCCTGTCCGGCATTCTCCTCATGGCAACCATGGTGCCGTTTGTGGCCAACAAATGCAACTGGATCACATATGCTGATGACATGAAGCTCCCTACTAGAATATCACAATCCGACTAGGCAGCCGAAACTGCTCAGCAAATCAACAGGAACTGCAGGACACAGCTGACTACCTCAACGCATTCAACCTCTGAAATAGGCACAAATCACTTTCTCACTAAAGGACAGCCCAAGAGTGCTGGAGCCTGCGCTCAATGGCTCCTCAGTTCCAAGTGTTCAAACGCACGAAGATCTGGGGATAGTTTTGGACTCAACGCTAACCTTCACCGCTCACGTTAACATCATATATTCGAGGCTGACTTCACTACGCTGGGTCGCCAAGTAACAGATGCTCCACACCAATGGCCCACACCTGGTAAAAAGATATATGGTATCAAATCTATACCCGGCAGTACAGATTCAGAGATATAAGCATCGGCTGCCGAATCCAATCTTAAAAGGATATTTTCTGTGGAATTCTGGCTATTAAAATGGACCAACACCAAACTCCACTTTCCCCCAGCTCTCAGAGCAACAGAGTTAGCAGATGCCCCTTTACTACGCAGGCTCCGATCCTACATCGGGGAATGACGGCTATTATTCACAATCAAGATGGCCACAGGCAAAATTACAGAGCCCAATTTCTGCAATCACTGCTTTTGGTGCATTCGTCTCCCTTATCTCCCTTGTCTTCAGCACAGCTACTAACAGACCATAACTGGCTAGTACTTACTGACAGATTCCTGTCAAAGTAAATGTTGCCCTCATTGAATCCAGGGCAGCATTTGCACAAAAATACAGAAAGGGAATCCTCACTACACTAAAAATTCAGAACTGCGCTTTTGCCTTCCAACAGTAACCATCGCAGATGTATTGTAGCTGAAGTACTGGATATTGTTCGTTGCTGTGCGCTGATTGGCGGAATCAAGTGGCAACAGATGCGCAGAAATTAAATTCAATGTGCGTACTTAGAAGTCTTGCTTTTTGGGAGCTCGTTTTTTGTTATCAGTTAACTAAATATAAAATCAGGAATTATTACCACTCGTTTATCACATTAATCACAGCAGAAACGTGCAAAACTGTTATTAAAATCCATGAACAAATAAGTACAGTACATTACACAAAGTTGAGTACACATTACGTTACGTATGCAGCAAATACTGCATAACTTTTAGACACCAGTGTATTTCCAGCAAAAGCACGGAACTATTAGAATATCTTATCTAAGGGCATCACCCGAAAACAAATACCATGGAAATTTTACACTAAGAAGGAGAAAAAATAAAACGCACTTTCTTAAAAGCATGGCGATCAATAAAAGAAAGCCAAACACCGTTGTAAGAAACAAACCTCCCACACAAACTCCACTGAGAAGAGCTCTTGGAAAAACAAATTTCAGCAGAATAATTCCTACAGCATACTAAGCAACTCGCACAAAGAAATACTGATTTCATTCCCAGTTGGAACACAAAAATAAGAAAAAAACATGATTTCATTCTCGGTTTAAAATTTATTTCCCAGTTTTATTGTCTTTCCATCATACACTCACTGGTCAAAGAATAAGAAACCTTTTTGCAATTGCTGTTTTCTGGACGATATTTAGATTCAATTTTTTTATATTCTGTGATGAACTGAAGTGAAAAGCAAATATTGTTTCATCACTCAATAAAACTCTGCAGTTTTACTTTCTCGAAACCTAGCCATTCAGTTTAATTACAACTGCATAATATTTATTACTCGCCTCCTGTATACTCTTTTTCTTAATTTTAAATCTCTTATCTTTCTCTATATACACTAGTGTGCAAAACTTAAGGACCAACACTATTTTTAATGGTTACAACCACAAAATTTTTACGTCAGGTACTCTTTACTGATGAGAGTAGATTCAGTCTCACCAGCGATTGTGGAAGTCAGCTAATGTGGCGAGAGGTTGGCACACGGTAGTACCCCCAAACATCACTGAAAGGGATCGATATGGCGGTCGAGGTGTTCTCGTCTGGGGAGGCGTTATCTTGGATGTACGTACACAACTCCAGATACTGGAAGGTAGTACTGTAACCAGTGCACGCTACTGTACTGAGGTAATCCTTCCCCATGTGTGTCTGTTCCGAGGTGCCATTGGCCCCAAGTTCGTGTTTATGGATGATAATGCCACACCCCATCGCACTGTAGCTGTGATATGCTTTTGGAAAGTGAGGACATTGTTCGTATGGATTGGCCTGTCCGTTCCACCGATTTAAATCCCATCGAACACATATGGGACGCTTTGGGAAGACGCCTAGCAGCGCGCCCACACCCACCAGAATATGTCCACCAGCTGAAGATGGCGCTAACAGAGGAATGGACGATGATACCGCAAGAGCTTATCAACAACATTGTTCTAAGTATGGACGGGCGGTGCAAAGCCTGCATAGAAATTTGGCGTGGCCATATCTCCTACTGAGCAACACCTCTTCCCTTTGTTCCACCTTTGGCAGTGATGCATCTGTATCATGGCAGCCAGTGATATGTTGCATTTTTGAATAAAATCCCTCTGTACAGTTTTGTTTCCGTCGTTGTTTCCTTCATCATTTCTGTAACTCACGAGGTTCCTTTGGTATGCTTTTCCCTTATCCAGGCCACTTCTATGAGAAGCTACAGGTGAAAACCTGACTGGTCCTTAAAGTTTGCACACCAGTGTATGTATCTGTTCGATTTTAATGAAATTTAGGATGACCCCACAAATCTTTCTATATGAACCAAATATACAATACCTTTGGTAATTTATATTTGGTTCATATAGAAAATTCACATGAAAATTCTTCCATTGAAGGTCATGCGGACGGATAGGCAGATAAAAGATGGGAGAACATGGTGAGGACAATAGGCGCCTATGCATCTATGCTAACGCGCCTCAAAAGGCATCTGAGGTGGATGTGATTTATCTAGTTATATTAAGGAAAATAGCAAAGGAGTTAAGCAAACCCCCTAACGTAATTATAAGGGTAATCAGATTGGTGAAGGGAACAAAAGGGTGTTTTCACCTAGAAAGGCAAATTGCAGCGTCTGGTGCCTAGGCACCTGCGGGATGATCTGATGAAGATGTTTAGAACCTTGAATGGAGTGAGTAAGCTGAATGTTAATGACATTCTTTCTCTTGCTGTGACTACACACACCTAAGGGTCCATAAATTCAAGTTGAGGAAGGTTGGTTGCAGGATAGATGTGCGGAAGTTTGCATTCATGCAGTGGGTGGTTGACGGTTGGAACTTGCTTCCATCTGCTGTTGTCAGAGTGCATGGTTTGAATAAATTCAAAGAACTAGACAAATTCTTGAGGGTATGGATGGGTGAACCGTGTAGAGTTTTTGGCTGATGTATATAAGCTTGCTTTCTTGCATCATTTTCTTCTACTACTATTACCACTATTATGACATCTTTGGATTCAAGGAAGGTGCCCGTGAACTAAAGATGTGTAAATGTATCCCCAAATCACAAAGAGGGATCAAAGATGACATGAGTAATGACAAACCTATCAGCTTAATTTCTGTTCCAATGAAAATAATGGCGTCTCCTTTTCAATCCAGAAAATTGCGATATCATTGTTTATTTATTTATTTACAGACGTCTCACCCATAGAGCATGCAGACAATGATGAGAACGCTGAGAATTACAGAGAATCAATACAAAACACTATTAATCAATACAAAACTGAAATTAAAATATATACAAAATTTGGATTAATAAAATAGAGTCAAGAGCAAATCCACTGTTGTGATTAGTCAATACTTGAAGGAAACGGAACAGAAGACTTCCAAGTAAGTGTTGAGTATGAGGGACAGGCAGTGAGAAATTGGTTTGATAATGATTCAAGGGGGATATAGTGTCTAAGAGCAGACGGACAATCGATAATTGAGTTTATGATATTGTTGACTAAAAGAGAGTCATGGAGTTGTTGTCTGGAGTGAAGAGGAACGATTCTGAAGCGAGCACAAAGAGTCCATAGTTTCGATGGTGAAAGGCAAGGTGATTTCGAAAACAAGAATTTAATGAGTTTAATTTGAATTCTCTCAACTCTTTGAGAAACACATTCCTGTTGTTGGGACCATATAATGTCATAATAATCAAAAATGGGAAGTATCTGCTGCTTGTGGAGAAGAATTATAACTTTGTCACTCTTGAAAATAGAGGAAGACGGAGGGTCTAACTGCACGATTCAAACGAAAGCAACATAATTTGCATTTTAATGGGTGTAGAAACAAATTATTTTTATTGAGCAAGAGTGAGAGGGAATCAAGACAGGACTGGAGTTCATCATAGACAGAATAAATAACTTTATAAAGTTTAATATCATCTGCATACAGTCGCCACTCAATATTAACGAACTGAAATAAGGTGGGCAGATCATTAGCATTAGTAGAGGCATTTGATGCAAGAAAGCAAGCTTATGCAGCATCAGCCAAAAAATAAAGTAAAATAAATAAATAAAAAATAACCACTTCCACTTCACCCCTCTGTTCGTTCGAAATACCTGTCCAGCTGAGCCTTAAACTTATTTAGGCTATCAACTTCCACGACAAGGGATGGAAGTCTGTTCCACCTACCAACCACCCGCTGGCTAAAGGCAAATTTCCGCACATCCATCCTACATCTGTCCTTCCTCAATTTGAATTTATGCCCTCTCAGGTGATTATTCTGAGCAAGAGGAAGAATCCCATCAGCACTGAGCATGCTCAAACCATTCAAGGCTTTGTACACCTTTATCAGATCACCTCGCTGGTGCCTAGTTTCCAGACACTGTAATTCGCAAAACTTAAGCCTTTCTTCGTAAGAGCACCCCTTTGTTCCATTCACTATTCTTGTTGCCCTTCTCTGTACTCGTTCCAGCAGCTCTACATCCTTCTTGAAATGAGGCCTCCAGACCTGTATACAGTACTCTAGGCGTGGCCTGACCATTGCCTTATACAAGGGAATAATCACCTCCTTATCCCTGCTAGAAATATTCCTATATATCATTGACAATACACCATGAGTTACTCTTGCAGCCCGTCTGCATGCTCAGAGAACTTCATATCTGCCTGCACAACCACCCCCAGGTCCCTTTCATTCTCTACCACTGTTAGTGTAGTACCACAGAGTTGATACGTTGCTCTGGGGTTGCTGTTTTCCATATGTAGTACTTTACATTTGTCAATGTTAAACTTCATTTGCCACCTCTCAGCCCATCTGCTCAACCTTTCCAGATCCTGTTGCAGCAGCATAGTGTCAGTAGTGTCCTTGACAACCCTGCCAACCTTCGTATCGTCTGCAAACGTGGACATTAAGCTTGATATACCATCATCAATATCATTTATAAATACAGAAAACAATAAAGGACCCAATACTGAACCCTTAGGGACTCCACTAATAACATTAGTCCATGATGAGCAGTGTCCATTAATTACCACTTTCTGTCTTCTCCCCCTCAACCACCCCTTTATCCATAGCAGCAATTTGCCTCCAATGCCACACTGCTCCAATTTGTGCAGCAGTCTTCCATGTGCAACAGTATCAAAAGCCTTTCTAAGATCCAAGTATATAATATCAAAGTTATTCCCTGCATCCAATTCTTTTGTGACTGCATCATAGTATCCAATCAAATTGGTCAGGCAAGACTTCCCCTTAACAAAACCATGCTGTGTCCGAGCTATAACTGAAGTCTTGTCTAGATGATCCTGCAGTGCTTCTTTAACCAGTGCCTCCATTAATTTTCCAGGAACAGAAGTTAAACTCACAGATCTATAATTACTTGTGTCAGCCTTTGATCCTCCCTTGTGAATTGGGGTCACACTTGCACATCTCCAGTCCATGGGTACCTCCCCGGAGTCCAAGGAAGCTCTCATAATTATGGCTAAGGGTTTGCTTACTTCCTTTGCTGCCTCCTTTAATATAACTGGATAGATACCATCCACCCCAGGTGCCTTTCTTGTGTTTATCTTCAACAATTTCTCCTCCACTTTACTCTCAGTTATTACAAGATTCTTTAGCTTACTGCTAGAGTTGAATACACCTCTGGCATTCCCCTCGCTGAATAGCTCCTCATGTGTGAATGTCGATGCAAAATATTCATTTAGTTTGTTAGCTACCTGAGCAGGGTCATCAACAGTTGACCCATCGATATCAAGTGGACCAATCTGATTCATCCCCTTCCTTCTAGAGTTTACATAAGTAAAGAACTCTTTGCTGTTTTTCTTCGCATCCCTTGCCAAGGATCTCTCGTAATCTGCCTTCGCCTGCCTAACCTCCTTTGTAACTTGGTTACAGATCAACTTGTATCTATCATAGGCTTCTGTGTCACGTGTTAATTTATATATATCCCATGCATTTTTCTTCTCTGCCATATGCCTCATTAGTTCATCTGACATCCATTTAGGCCTAAACCTTGAACAATATTTCTTAGTTGGTATGTAAAGCCTAGTAGCTTGCAAGATAAGTTCTTTGAATGCTTCCCATTTTGAATTTGCTGTTGGTAACATCATCAGTTGATCCCACTGTATAGAATTTAAATACTGTCTCAGTCCATCGTAGTCGCCTTTACGAAAGCAATACCCCTTCCCTTTACCCCTAATGGTAGTTACCTCTTTGAGTAACTCCCACTTCAGAACACTGTGATCACTGCCACCTAGTGGTTCATTTATCTGCAGATTCTTAATGCATGAAGAATCACTACTGATAATCAAATCAAGAGTATTACTCCCTCTAGTGGCCTCCCGAACATGCTGATGTAGAAAACAATCATCCAATAAATCCACAAAAGCCTTGCTAGTGTGTGTGAGTGACCAGCCCCCAAATTCCAGTCAATATCTGGGAAATTAAAATCCCCCATTATAAGACTCTCTGATTTACTGGCCCACTCTATTTCTCTGTACAGTTTCTTATTATACTCATCAGAGTGATTAGGCCTATAGCACCCTCCTACTCTCAATTTTGATCTCCCAATGCTTATGTCACACCAAACTGACTCGACATTGCACTGTCCAGCGATGTCGACTGGTTTCACTTCCTTGGATTTTATGTGTTTCTTAACTAATAGCATAACCCCTCCTCCCTTCCTATCCTTTCTGTAGACATTCTACTCCCCAAATTCCAGTTCTGCATTCCTTATATCTGTGTGACACCACGTCTCTGAAATCCCAACAATATCTGCCTTTGATGTTTTGAGCAATACCTCAAATTCATCAAATTTATTTACTAAACTCCTAGCATCGGTGTACATGCAAGTATACATGCACCTGCTCTTCCTCTTAGCCACCCTAACATAACTCATGCGTTCACTTGTACCCCCCCATGATTCCCAGCAGTCTCTGAAATATCCTGCATCTTATTTTCCAGGCTGCTGCTCATTCCAATAGAAGGAGTGCAAGAATCACTTTCTCCTCTGCCAGTGGCTACTGTTAATCTATTAGTCCTTGTATCCCCCCAATCTAGCAGTTTTCCGACCCACCTAACACTGCCTCGATAGCATCAGCAAACCTTCTTGCACCCTTTCTATTTAAGTGTATCCCATACTTGTAGAAGCAATCTCTCCTGTTAACAAGTACAGACCAGGCTGAAAAAAATTCTACCCCTTGAGCCCTGCACAATCTTTCCAGGGCCGAATTGATCGACAGGGCTCTCATCATCAAAAATCCCTCTTATCGTGTCTGGGCAGAATTGCAGACACTTTCAAATTCAACCCTAATTCACGGCTTTTTTTCATCAGTGACCTGTACTTGTTAAGTAATTCCGCCGGTCTCCTACTCTTAATATCATTAGTGCCAACGTGTACAACTATATCACCTTTTGTGCCCTTAAAAGATGATATCCGCTCTACAACGTCATCAACCTTTGCCCCTGGCAGACATACCCTGGTCCTGTTCCACCTATCCTATTTACAAAGCATGTTTCCCGTTTCCCTGACAATAGAGTCACCAACAACTACTAGTTCCTTTGGGACCAGCGCATTCTGCCTTGGGGGTTGCCACTGTGTTGTATCATCATTAATGTAATGATGTTACATCATTAATGTAAAGAATAAAGAGCGGACCCACGAGTGAGCCTTGAGGAACATCTTGTGAAACAGTAAATGGAGTTGATGAAGTACCATCAATTATTACGGATAGTTTACGATTTCTAAGCAATGAATCAAGCAAATTTAGTAAATGGGATCGTAGACCACAAGATGAAAGTTTGAAGAGGAGAAGGTCGATGTGGGTACAGTCAAATGCATGGAAATATGAAGAGCGATTCAATTTAATTTCCTTTGTCCAAATTAGTTTGTAGGAAATGAGAAAACACGACAAGATTTGAAAGAGCTGATTTTCTGGGAAGAAAAGCATACTGATGATTATTGATAAAAGAATGAAGATAGGAACTAAGATATTTATAAAGTTGGAGTTCAAAAATTTCAAATTGTATTCAGTATAGTAATAGGTCGGTAGTTATTAGATATGGCTTTTTCACTCTGTGTTTTATATATCGGGATGATGTAAGCCTCTTTGAATTTCAGAGACTCTCCACTTGTGTCCTTATTAAACTTTTCTCATAACTGTTCTGTTAAATCATTTAAATCAAAGAGGTCTCCACGTCTTAACTCAAAGACACTGTATGGTTCGCCTGTTTTCTTAGCTGTCCTTACTAAGCTTGAATAATGCGAGGGTACGTATATAGAGATTTCAGTGAGGGCTTGATATTTTATTCTATTTGTGCCAGTATTGATGCTTAACTACCATCTAAATACCCCAACAGCTATTTGACACTTCTCTCTCTCTCTAATGGCGTTTCAGGTGTACTAAACTTGCGCCAGTATTACAGATTTTAAAGGTAGAATTACTACCAGGTCGTAGGTAGTATAAACTCAAAAATCATATTTTGTGCGATGTGTTGGTATTGCATCCCACGTTTGATATAAGGCTCTTAATGTCTATCTGTAGACCATACAAAGGCTGGAGGGGTTAGCAATGACAGTAATGAAGGCATGCTGCTGCAACAAGAGCTAGAAAAATCAGGCTGATGGGAGGGAAAATGGCAACTGAAGTTTAATATTAACAAATGCAAGGTACTGCACATGTGTAGCAGTAATCCCTAAATAACATACCAACCGTGTAGTACACTGGTGCGCAAAATTTAAGGAACAGTCAGGTTTTCACCTGTAGCTTCTCGTAGGAGTGGCCTGGATATGGGAAAAGCATACCAAAGGAACCTCGTGAGGTACAGAAATGATGAAGGAAACAACACCGACAAAACAACGGAAACAAAACGGTACAGAGGGATTTTATTCAAAAATGGCAACATAGCACTGGCTGCCATGATACACATGATTCACTGCCAAAGTGGAACAAACGGAAGAGGTGGTTCTCAGTAGGAGGTATGGCCACCCCCTAATGTCGACGCAGGCTTTGCACCGCCTGTCTATACTTAGAACAATGTTGTTGATAAGTTCTTGCGGTAACATCGTCCATTCCTCTGTCAGCGCCATCTTCAGCTGGTGAACATTTTCTGGTGGGTGTGGTCGTGCCACTAGGTGTCTCCCCAGAGCGTCCCATATATGTTCGATGGGATTTAGATCGGTGGAACGGACAGGCCAATCCATACGAACAATGTCCTCACTTTCCAAAAGCATATCAACAGATGCAGTGCGATGGGGTGTGGCGTTATCGTCCATAAACACGAACTCGGGGCTAATGGTACCTCGGAACAGACGCACATGGGGAAGGATTACCACAGTACGGTGACTGATGCTTACGGTCGGTACGGTCGCATTTCTACTGTGCTCCGTGTTTCCTTCGCCTCATAGCAGATAAAGATAGTAGCAGTTGTTCCGGTTTTTATGAGGTGGGAGGAGTAGTCTGATTATACATAGTCAGAATTACTGTTTTGTTTGAAAACTATTTATTTTTGGAACTAATATTTATTAATATCAATAGGGATCAGTAGAAAAGAATAGCGTACTGGTTTATTGTTCTGCATGTGTTTTTTTTTTTTTTTTTTTTTATAATCTAGCAGTTGATTAGTTTTCACTGCAAAGTAATTAGTTTGAGTTTACTGTTCGAAATTAATAAGAACTAACACATTGTTAGCTGTTTAGTTGGATAATTGAATTTCATAAGAATTATGGAAGGATCAAGTGGAACAGTTAGGAAGCATACAGTGGGATCTGATACAGGGGAGGACGGTTCCCCCCTACTTCCACCTAAAGTGCCACAGTCACGGGAAGAGTTTATAAAATATGGGGAGTTTGTATACTCTAGAAGACACAGTCAGGATCAGTTTAGAGCTTTTGGGAATACGAATATTCAGTTAGCGCATGAAGAGGAAGTTAGTGATCAGGTAGCTGCGAATACTGAGGTGCAACTTATACCAAGTCAGGATGTTGAAACTATGACTGATGAGCTATACAATGTACAAGATGTATCGTCAATGTGTGAGGGGATTTCTAAAATGAGGAAAGACATTAGGAGCTTCCTCTTGGCAGATGTTAATAAGGTTACAAAGAAGGTAGGAGACATAATTATGGACAAATGGGCTAAGTTAGAAACAGCGACTATGGCTGTATTAATAGAAAATGAAAAACTTAGAGCTTTAAATGCCGAGATCAGTAAACGGGCGAATTTACTAGAACATTTAATTCAAACATTTTCGTCTGAGCCTTATAGTAAGACTGAGGCCCACAAAGCAGTAGTGAGTGATGAGGGGGGTGTAATAGGTAGTCAAGATCATGCGCAAGTGCAGGGGGTGGAAGTAAAGCGTACTTATGCGGAGATAGCGAGTGGTACTCGTCCTAAGGAAGGAATACCCAGGTCTGGGGAAAATCTTATGATTCTTCGAGCTTCTGATAGTAGTGAGCTTAAATCGAGTTCTGAAGTGAAAACTGCTGTGGCAAATGCTTTAAAAAATGAATTTAAGTCAGTGAAAGTCCGAGCTCTGCGGTTGGTGCGAAATAAAGGTGTGTTATTAGAAACAGCTATAAAGACGGATTTGGTGAATATAGCTGCATCGGATTCTTTGGCGTCTGTTGGAATAACAACGGGTGTTCCTAAAAAGGGCAACCCATCTGTGATTATATATGATATTCCTAAGGAGTTAAGTCAGGAAGATATCATTGAAGAATTATACTGTAAGAATTTGGAAGAATGCGGGATCACGTTTGAGGAAGTTAAGAAAGACATAAGTTTTAGGTTTACGACCAAGTCTAGAAGTACAGCTTTTGTACACTGGGTTATTACTCTCTCCCCAAGGTTATATAAGTTTATATCCACATTGGATCGTTTATACTTGGCAGTAAGTTCGCATAGGCACCGCCCCTTTACTATAGTTTCCAGATGTTTTCTATGTCTTGGATACGGACACGTTACGAAATATTGTACTCACAGCTCCCCTACTTGTGGTCATTGTGCAAGAGGGGGGCATGTATATGCTGAATGCCCAAACAAAGATCAGGAGCCAAGCTGTGTTAACTGCAAGCGCCGTAAGCGGGATTGTTGCCATTCAGTAAGGGACGTCAGATGTCCAGAATATCAAAGAGCACTGGAAATGGTACGAACTCGGACTGCTAATGAATAGTTGTAATGAACGAAGAGAGAGGGGGTTGGAAGAAGATCCTGAGTTAACTGAAGTTTTTTATTCTACAGGAATTAAAATAATGCAGATTAATGGACAACGATCGAGATTGGTAGCGGACGAGATTAGGAAGATTAGTGAGGATTTTCAAATTGATTTGGTGGCAATACAGGAACCTTATTGGGCTAGAGTTCCAGGTGAGCAAACATCTAGAATATTTGGTTATCCCTTAACGTCACGAATAATACAACCGGTGCAGGAAGAGCCTAAAACTGGAATTGTGGTCAATAATAGAGATCTAGACGTAGTGGTTGTTCATAGGTTATGTAACCAGTTCGCTACATGTGTTATGGTGGCCTCGGCAAATGTTCAATTCTATTTTATATCTCTGTATTGTGCTCCTTCAATGGACTTTAATAATTGCGTGGATTATTTAGAGTATGTGTTGCTCATTTTAAGACCTAAACAAGTGATTATTTCGACAGACGCTAATGCAAAGTCTCCATTGTGGTATAGTGCAACATCTGACATGAGAGGTTTATTGCTGGAAGAGTTTTTATCGAGCCATAATTTATTTGTAATGAACAAGTCAAATCAACTCTCTACTTTCTGTGGACCAATGGGTGAATCTAATATTGATTTAACTATAACAACTTCTGGTATTAGACATTGTATTTGTAACTGGAAGGTAATGCCTGATTGGACATCAAGTGATCATCGAGCCATATTGTTTTATGTGAAGAATGTGCCGGATTTAACTGGTACTCAAGATCGGATACCACACATTGTTCGGTTTTCGTTGAAATCATTTGATTGGTCCATGTATGAAGCTTCTATTCTTCGGGACTTTTCCTCGGATAAACAACAACAGATAGTTCGTGAATCTGCAATATATTTAGCTAATACTATAGAGGATTCAATAGTAAGAGCGGCATATAAGTCAGGTAGGAAGAAGGTTATTAAACTAAAATCCTGCCCATGGTGGACAAACGAACTGACTGTCTTACGACGGGCTGTATATCGAGCTAGGAGACAGTACCAGCGGCATCGGAATTGGGGTCATTCTGAGGTAGTTAGATTGCATGACAATTATGTATCTCTTAAAAATAATTACAAGAGAACCATGGCAACTCGGAAGAGAGAAACCTGGCAATTGTTTGTAAAACAATCGGGGAGAAACGATCCCTGGGGTTTGCTATATAAGTTGTCAAGAGATAAACTGAGAAGTTTGGAGGTATTTAATACAATTCAAGAGGATTCTACTGAGACTATTGGCTGGGAGGATTCAGTAGATGCAATATTAACCAGGCTGTTCCCGGTTGACGATCCCATCTTAGACTCACAGTGCCAATTCGAACTGCGGAGAAAAAATCAATTTTATGTAGCTAGAGGCAATACCATGGCGTTTACAATAGATGAACTAGCAGGGGTGTTAAAGAAACTTAATTTTGCAAAATGTCCAGGAATAGATTTGATTGAGAACGCATTTATAGTGAGGTTTTTTAAGTTAATACCTAACATGTTACTTTTGTTATATAATAAGTGCCTAGAGGAAGGACTGTTTCCATTGAAATGGAAGATTGCTTTATTGAGGCTAATTAGGAAGCCTGGGAAACCTTTAATTGAGCCTAAGTCGTACCGTCCAATTGCTTTGTTGGCTAATCTGGGGAAAGTGTTAGAGAGGTTAATGGCAATACGTTTACAAGAATTGTTAGAACGCCATGACATGATTACACCTAATCAGTATGGTTTTACACCGGGGAAATCGTGCGAGGATGCTCTTCTGGACTTTCATACATACATTTCAAACTCTGATTCAAAATATGAACTCGCTATATATATAGATTTTGAAGGTGCGTTTGACTCAGTATGGTGGGAGGCAGCTCTTTCTCAACTGTGTCGTGCTGAGTGTTCTAAGCAGTTATACAGTCTGTTCAGGAGTTATTTTTCTGAGAGATATGTGACTGTAAGGTCTAAACATTTTCTCCTTCAAAGACAAATCACGCGAGGTTGCCCTCAGGGCTCTGTATTAGGTCCTTCTATTTGGAATTTAGTGTTACAGAACTGGCTGGTTCGACCACAAGTAAATTGTCACGTGATAGCTTTTGCTGATGATGTCACATTAATTGTGGCAGGTCGATCACGACACGATTTGGAGCAAAATGCAAACCGTGTAATAAATGATATTAATACCTGGGCACAAGGATTTAAGCTTACCATTAGCCCCCAAAAGACCAAAATGATGCTTTTTAAAACAAAACTTGATTTGGGACGACCGCCGCAAATAAAATTAAATGGGAGACAGTTGACTATGGTTTCTGAAACTAAATACTTGGGGCTCATTATTGATCACAAGTTGTCTTATTATGCGCATATAACACATCTACATAGCAAGATTAGGAAATTTGCCGGCTATATTATAAGAGTATCAAGAGGAGATTGGGGTGTGTCCAATAAAACTTTATTTTTATATTATAAGGTGGTGTTTCTGCCTATGGTTACATATGCAGCGGGAGTTTGGTCTCACAGAGTGGCTCTTGTTAGATTTCAGGCTAAATTAAACTCACTACAAAGAACGATGCTTCTCAGTATATTAAGGGTATGTAGAACTGTAGCTACGACTGCACTTCAAGTGATGGCTGGGGCAGTCCCTTTGGATTTGTTCGTGGCTTATCGAGGGCTGTGCTATGGCATTAAGAAGAAAATATCTACTAGACTTGTTGGCATAGAAGTTGACATAAATTCTGATATTAAGAGGGAGAAGAGAAGATGTTTAAATGAGATTGTTAACTTGTGGCAAACAAGATGGGACACTGTATCTACTGGTCGAGTGACAAAGAAATTTATTCCGGATGTTACCTTTTTAAGTGACAGAACAGTTCGAAGTTGGTTTACGCCAAGTTTACAAACATCATTTTTACTAACAGGTCACGGCTCGATGAAAGCGAAATTATTTCAGTTGGGTCTTTCGGATACAGATCTCTGTTTTTGTGGTGAGAGTGAAAGTTGGCACCATATATTATATGTGTGTACAATTTACGATAATGTCAGGGAAATAATCAGGGAAATCATTGCTGAAAATGAGTTAGGTCGGGAAGAGGTGTTTGTATCTAATAGGAGTGTATTTCAATTATTCCAGGATTTTGCAAAGGGAGCCTTTGAACTGAGGAAACGCCTGTTAAACAGTTGAACCAGAATAGTGTGTTGAAAAGAATACTGAAGTGGGTCCAGAATGCCCAAGAGACTATTGGTGATGATGAGGAGGATTTTATTTATTTATTATTATTTTTTTTTTATTATTTTTTTAATTTATTTATTTATTTATTTTATTTTTATTTTTTTTTTTTTTATTATTATTTATTATTATTTTTTTTTTTTTATTTTATTTATTTTTTTATTTTTTTTTTTTTATTATTATTTTATATATATATATATATATATATACACGTGTGTTATTTATTATTATTATTATTATTATTATTTTTTTTTTTTTTTTTTTTTTTTTTTTTTAAGCTCTGGATTGGGCCCCCAGAGGGTTTTTTTTTTTTTTTTTTTTTGTTGTCTCATAACCTGAGACCTTATGCGTCCCATCTACTGGAACTGGCCCACCTTCCCGTGGTGTGGACGAGTATCTAGAAGCAGCCTTCCTGGTGATAGCTGCTTCTCGGTAGCTAAGAGGTCAGCATAACACAACAACATAACATGCATTAAACTACACGAACATTGCACTACTACACGCTGGCCTGTTTTGCAGAGTCTGTTCAACGTACAAAGAAACGAGGTGGATTTGAACGGACGTTCTAGGAGCCACCCTACCTATACACACACATGTCCACACACATGTCCAGTACAGTAGCGTGCATCGGTTACAGTACCGCCTTCCAGTATCTGGAGTTGTGTACGTCCATCCAAGATAACACCTCCCCAGACGAGAACGCCTCGACCGCCATATCGATCCCTTTCAGTGATGTTTGCGGGGTGATACCGTGTACCAACCTCTCGTCATAGTTGCCGACGTCCGGAATTGCTGCTGAGACTGAATTTACTCTCATCAGTAAAGAGTACCTTAAGTAAAGATTTTGTAGTTGTAACCTTTAGAAATAGTGTTGGTCCTTAATTTTTTGCACACCAGTGTACTACACTCAAGATAGTGGAAAATGAAAAGGACTTGGGGTCATTGGGCAGTCTGATATGAAGTTCTCTGCGCCGTGCAGATAAGCTGCCAGGACACTCATGGGGTTCTGTCAATGATAGAGAGGAACTTTGCTAGCAGCGATAAGGAGGCGATTATTCTATTGTACAAGGCCACATCTTAAATACCGCATACAGATCTGCAGGCATCACTTTAGCAAGGATATATAGATATCGTGGAACGGGCAGAGAAAGGCAATGAAATTGGTATGGGGAACAAAGGGTGCTCTTACAACGAAAGGCTTCAATTCTGCAAATTGCAGCCTCTGGAGATTAGGAAACTGCGAGAAGATTTGGATGTGCTTGCGGCTTTGAACGGACTGAACAAGCTCAGTGCTGATGAGATTCTTCTTCTTGCTCGGACTGCACACATGAGGAGGTATAAATTCAAATTGAGGAATGATGGTTGCAGAATAGATTTGCGGAAGTTTGACTTTAGCCAGCGGGTGATTGATTGCTGTAACAAACTTCCATATGTTACGGAAGTTAATAACTTAAATAAATTATAGGAAGAATTAAACAAACAATTGGAGTGGATGGATAAATGCTAATTTTTTGGCCAGTGAGTGTATTTTGGGTGTCTTTTCTCTGCGATTTTCTCGTCGTGAGACAGGAATTCACTTTAAGGTATTTCAGTATTAGGAAAGGAAATCATAATGCAAGGGACCAAAGTTCATGGAGCAACAGTTTAACTTGTAGAACTGAAACGTTAATCGTTACGCTGTGATAATACAGAACAAAGTAAAAAAGGCCATGTATGTTGTTCTGGCCCTTTAGTTACCTGGAAGTAGCAATCACCTGGACGACTACTTCCGGATGCTCGTCCACCATCACGACGGGAAGGTAGACCAGCTATCCAGTAGTAGCAGACTATGCCAAAAAAAAAGCTCCCTGGGGGCCCAGTCCAGAGAAAAAAATGTAAATTACACTACACATACCATTTAACATTATAATGGTTTATAATCATATATCATTGCCAAGAATCTTCGAAAGGACATAAAAATCCTCTCAATATAAATTTTTATTTTATACATTGATATAAATATGTTTTACGCCACAATACTAAGAACTCATTAATTGAGGATATTATTTACAAATTGTCTCAATTCTACAAGTTAAATTCAGAGTTAAACAAGTCATATCCAAGTATAAATCTAAATTAATATCCAGATAGAATTAATAATTAACCCGAATAAGTAGGAATCAAGAACTCCAAACATTGAATGTCAGTACTAATGGCAACTCTAACTGCCAGAACAGAAGTAGTTCATTCATGTGTTTATTCACGAAAAATGTGATCAAACTCATGAATTCCGCAGGAATTTCTTTTTAACTTATAAACAAAGACCTCTACCTCTATAGACGACATGAAGATCCAAAGGTAATGCCTCTGGTTGGGTGGTGCAACAGTTCGGCATACTGTTAATATAGACAATAATATTGTACGCTGCATGGTAGCAAGCTTAGCACGAAATTTAACCGTTCCAACCATATGGAACCACACACCGGTGGCGTAGGTGACCATAGGGAGTACAACGGCATTGCAATATATTCTCATGGTGCGTCTAGAGAAGCCCCAGTCAGCGCGAGAAAATTTGACAATAGCACCGATGAATCATTTGATGTTGGTTGTAACGTTCGTTAAATGAGAAATGAAGTTGAGCCTTGAATCTATTGTAGTCCCAAGCAATTTAGTTTCAGAAACATGTGGAATCCTGTAATTGCTAATTTTCATTAGAGGAGGCCGTTGAGGGTTTAAGCGTGATTCAAAAATCATCATTTTAGTTTTAGATGAACTTATTGTCGGTTTAATTTTCTGGGGAAATAAATTCCCAAGGAAAATAAATTGACAATAATAGGATAACTGTTACCCAAATACGGAAGATAAACATTAACAGTGGTTTCACTTGCAGATCTGGAAGAGCCGTGAATTACGATGGTAAGATTATTGGCATGGGCGCTAATTTTAGTACTATTAAAACAACTGGAGATCCATTCTTGTAATACTGTATTCCAAATGTGGAGCCCCAGGATAGATCCTTAGGGACACCTACGAGAAATTTCTCTAGAAACGTCTTAAACTTTGATTTCACTAAAAGAGAACGGTTACTAAAATATCTCATAAAGAGCTAGTATAACTGCTGGGAGCATTTAGCTGAACGAAGATGTTCGAGGGTGTTTGCCACCAGAGTGAATCAAAAGTCCTCTCGAAGTTGATTAAGATGGCAAGTATATACTTTGATGTTGAACTCTCAATGTTGAGGATAAAGTCGACAAGCGCTTCTTTACAGAACCGTCCTGCACAGAAATCATATTGGTTAGGGAACATCAAGTTTTTAGATTGAAGAATAAATGCTATGCGTTAGATAGCCACTTTAACAATTTCCCAAGGTTCGCCAAGAGTGCGATAGGCCTGTAGGATCTGGGATTGGAAGCTAGTTTATCCGGATGATTTTTTTTTATATCAATTTTAGAAGGGCAGTTTTCCACGCATCACGAAAGAGTCCCTCTCTTTCCTGATATATGTAACATTTGACGTTAATCTTTTTGGAAACTAAAGATAACTTATCAATGGTGAATTCTTCCGTTTAAATTGGTAGCATAAGTTTAATTTGTAGCTCGAATGTTAAATAAATATATACAAAAAATTGCAGTCTGCGTTACTTTGGCCAGTTATTATATCATCTCAGTATCTGCTTAATCTTTCTTTACATTTACATAAGCTCGCCAGTTCCGCAAGATTAGGTAGCAGTTTGTTCCGGAGACTAATGACCCTGCAGCTAAAAGGAAAGTTTCTTACATCTAGTCTGCCTTTCTCAATCTACCTCCCCTAGTTCAGGTCACTCGAGAAAGAGGAAAATCATGCATACTATAATCTGGGATAACCGTTAACCAAAAAGAAGCTTGTATTCATAGATGTTGTGTTTAATTGTCACTTTTCAAGAACATATGAATAATTTATCAAGATCTTATTGAAGGAGCACACACTGCTTCTTAAGAATCTTCCTTACTTTTTATTAAGCTGTACAGCTTTGTACTTTAGATAAAATTCGACATAAAGCCCGTTGAAGAAAATAAGAAACAAAAATGCATCAAGTATTAAACCCTGTGAGACACCACTCGTGTCCCTGATCATCCTTATTTATGATTTTCAGTAATATTACCAGTATTACCCATAGTTTTCAAATACGATTGTTCCTTAAGAGAGGATGCTCGATACGCAAGTCACCAGGATTACGGATCTAAGTTACAAGTCGAGAAAATTGACATGAGAGTAAAATGAACGAAGTGGAAATTTATTAAATGATGCTAGAGCTACTGGTAATACATTCGGTAGCCACTTTATCAGGTACATTTATCTAATAACGAGTTGATCGCCCCCCCCCCTCCAAAAAAAAACAGATCCAGTTCTTCGTAGCTTAGATTCAACAAGATATTGAAAGTATGCCACACGAATGTGATCCAGTGACTCAAATGCTTCTCACGGTTGTTGAAATTTGAATAGTTGCGGATCTCTTACAATTCTCCATTTTTTTGCTGACAGGGATGGAATTCGTTCAATAGTTGACTACGATATGTTTCTTTGGTTACCACCGTCCTCCATGATAGTATAGTGGCTTCACCACTTTTCGCTCGTTTGGAAAAGTCTGGGTTAGAGTTCCCAGACCTGATGCGCATAAAATTCCTACGACAACCAACCGACACAGTCGTTGAGAACGAAAGGACGAAAAGGAAACGACGATATATGAAGGCCACCAGAGCTCCAACAAAGACAATCCTTCTCCTCTCACGTTTGTATGATTTGATATGCATTACTGGGCTGCCACTTGGCTGCCCCCTATCCAATGAACAGTACCTCGCATTCTCTCAACCTGCTTGATTCTCTGTCATTTTTGCATCCAGAGAGCGGAAAACAGGTAGTAGTGTAGGCATTCTCTAAAGCACACACAAAGTTACATTGCTCAGACACTCTGAAAACAGATCTGTTTGAAGCTGCAAGAGTCTCACTCAGCATACAAGGCAACAGACTCGATGTATACACAGTTTGCATCCCCCCACCCTAAGTTGAGAACACTATGCAAGAGGTCTCCAACTGGATCATTAATCAATATTTCCCCCCAGGAATCATTACTGGTGTGTGGAGACTTCAAATATTAGCTCTGCCGAACACAGTCTTCGCAGGTTGTTATCCTCCAATTTGGCTACAGTAGTTGTTAACCTCCAATTTGGCTTCAGAATTATGACCTACCAGAGGCACTAACCTATTGGACCTAATCTGTGCAACAGACACCCTCACCTTTCACAGCCAGCCAGAAACAGCCTTCATTTAAGACCATTTATCAATAGCTCTCTTACTCCAAGTCACATCCAAGACATCATGGCAACATCAAAAACCAGTTGAGAAAACCGGGATGACCAGCCCTTCACTCCTCAATCCACAGAAATGTTGTTTTGCAGTATCCATTTTTCCTTGCGAAGCTCTGAATCATTGTCACCCACAGCTCGGGCTGCACTTGTTACCTGCTGGTTGAATTCTATTGCTCGAACTGCAGCGTCAAAAACTGTTATAATCTTTAGCCGGAGCAAAGCTTGGTGGAACCAACAGTTCAGACCAGCATTTCAGAATAAGCAAAGATAACACGCAAACTGGAAAGCCACATCAGACCTACTAGACAGGATAGCATAGTCGAGAAGCTGTGCTCAATTCAATAGAAGCAAATCTAAAGCCATAAAAGCATACATCGAAAAAACAATCAAGATTGGGAAGACACCGTTTAAGGCAAGGCAGGATGATTCCCCCCAACAACTTAACCCGATGTGATGCAGTCAAGTGGCTTGACTACATCGATATTTAAGCCAAAGTGTGTATCAGACTTTAAGAACCTACATAACAATTGTTAGCGAGATACTCTGGCATCCATCATCATATCAAAAAAGAGAATTTTTCAAACTTTTTCACTCCGTGGCTGAGTTAGTCGTCTCAGGCGAGGTTTTTTCCCCAGAAACTGGGGTTTTTCGTCCGGCAAACAGACAAATCGACCATAGAACACACGCAATTAACAGATATAAGACACAGCACGGCAGATGAATTTAATTATTCGAGTGGCCTAAATATAATAATTTGGTTTTTTTTTTTAGTTTATGATAATATAAAGTTGACTACGAATGTTTAATTACAATGTTGTGTATATGGTATTCAAGTTATGAAAAAGTTAGGACTTGAAATACGAGTTTAAAAAAAAAAGTTTAGGCCATTAATGAAATCCTCACGTATCCTCAAAGTTATGGAGAAATGCCTTCCACCCATCGTAACCAATCAAGTTCTACCATATGATTCTCCATATATACATTATGCACTGAAACGTAGGTCCATCATTACCAACCTGCTGGCAACCATCAACACCATTTCGGAGGCTCCACAAGATAGGGCTGAGATAGAAACTGTTTACCAAGATATCCAGTCCGCATTCGACTGCAATGACGTCCGTCCCCTCCTTCAGTTGTGCGAGGAAGGATACCAGATCAGATCAAAGGCAATATTCTAGAATTCTTAACATCACTTCTAACGACTAGGGTCCTTCACCTGACCGTGAATAAAAAATCTTTTACAAGGAAAGTTAGTGCTGGTGTTCCTCAGGGCGGAGTGCTATCCGGGCTAATCTTTATGGCTACAGACTACCCATTCTGTGCCAACAAACAGAATTTATTAGCTAAGCATATGATTTAAAGCTCTTCTATCTCTAAAGATAAATCACATCCAACTCAGCTAAACCAGGAAATTCATGGAACGCCCATCCCTCCAGTAACAAAGCACAGAGGTCTCGAGTTCATCTTTCACTCTAGATTCAGCTTTAAACATCATGTTGCAGATATCCACAACAAGGTCTGAAGATCTAAATGGCTTGCCAAACAACACTTTCTTCATGTCAACGAGTCTGAGAACACGCTTCAATACATATTTCTCCAGCCAGTCATCACCTATGGATCTGAAATCTCGGTGTCGACAACGAAAACCACGCTAAAAATCATCTGAGTATATGAGTACTGATTACATCGTTGGATCCTCTTCAACCATAAACTCCATCGCTCTAACTCACTTCAAAAATAACAAAACTACTAAACTTCAGAAAAGCTTCAGAATGGATGTTTGCCCTCCGCTTACTAGCAACAATAAAAATGACAGCGAGCGAAATAAATACGCCCAGTTTTTGGCAGATGTGTAATTAGAGATTCCCCTCAAATCCCCTAAGAGCAGTCCTCCTTTCACTTCAGTCTGTGGCCCGAGGCTCTAGAAAGTCGACAGGTTCCTGCCCATGGAGATGCTCCAAAGCGTTCTGGAGATATATGAAGACTTGAAAAAGTTCATTGAGGAAAAATTCTACAGAAGACGTGTCATGAGGGAACAGTTCTCGACTTCAGTTGAGTGATTGCCAATGTGATACTATGAGCTGTGTTCCTGCATGTTTCCAGTCTAAACCACTCCCATAATTTGAATTTATCCATATTTCCTTCATCCAGGCTAAATCTCCCCAGTACAGTACTTGAAATTTGCGACCCTATTTCTATAATAATTTATATCAGTAATTTATATCTCCTGGTTAGTACTGCTGTTCTGGAGGAAGCAGAGAGGGACAGAGCATTTACCTCTCATAGCCTTATACACCTCAATCAAGTCTCCTCTCGATATCTTGGTGCCTAGTTACCAAGCTCTGTAGTCCACATATTCCAAGTCTTTCTTCCTATGGGCAGACACACACGAATCAAAAGAGACCAGCATATACCATACCGCTAACAACAGTAGATGGGTATCCATGGGAGGAGGAAAACACATCGTTTTTGGCTGGTGAAACATAATGTTAATGCCGGCCCATATGGACTGACTAATGTAGATTAGCCAGTCTATCTGCGTCCAAAACAAAACTGAGTTGTCACATGCAACCGAACGGACGGATAAATAAATGAGGTTTTCTCATTTTTAAACAACTTTTGTCAAACAAAATTAGCACAGTGATTTGTAATCAAATATACGGGGTATTTAGTTCCAGAATGAGGAAACAAAACCCATCGATAATCAACAAATAAGACAATTTGGGTTTTTTTTCACTTCTAGTTTGTACGTTTTTTTTTCAGGGGAGGAGGAATATATTTTGAAGTAGCACCGCAATCGAAAGGTCTGCATCTCCAAGTGCATGTACCATGTATTGTTTTCAACTTGTCTCCAGCGATCCGAGTGCTGTCGGCTGCAGAATGCCAAGCGCAGCCTCTCCTCGTCCCCTCTCGGAGTTGTTTGCCCTAACAGATCACTCGGAGCGTATTACAGCATTTGCAGCAGCAGCATGAAGTTAGTCGATAGACAGGCCCACCAGGTACTTATTGAGTGATTGGAAAACCTCTGTTTCCGTTGAAATATCTCTATAAAATAGACACGACTGTGACCCCTTGTGGCCAACTACATCAACCCTTCAGAAGAATTTCAATCAATAAATCAATTTCAGTCCTTTTTCTTTATGAAGGTAATCTTCTTCAGACAGAGTCTCTCTCTCGCGTGTAGTGTCAGTTGAAACCCAGTTACTCGTGAGGGAGATCTTCCCTTAATACAAGAAATCTTGGAAAGAGCAGGCGAAGAAAAGAGGATAAAGAATTGGGAATGTAATGACGTTGTAGGATGGAGAAATAAGCCATGCAACTGTGGTCCATTTATCTGCGATGTGCGCACTGGAGAGAGAGAGAGAGAAAAAAATAGTTTAGTTCGGTCTGCACCTTCTTTAGTCGACATTGCTTAAGGGTTTTTTAGATACACGTACGCCTATCTATCCCTCCATTACAAATCTTGAGTCCAATCTTCCCCAATCGCCTTTTTATTTTTCTATTTCTCTTTATTTTGTCGCTGCTTCCTCCAGAACAGCAATACTAACCAGGAGATAAAAATTACAAAAGAGGATCTATGGGGCTATCCGAAAACAGTTACAGAATTCATAATGATAACAATGGACAAGAGAGAGAGAGAGAGAGAGATAAATAGAAATAGTAAGAGTACAGAGATAGAAAGAGAGAGAGAGATAGAGTAAGAGTAGAGACAGAAAGAGTAACAGTACAGGGAAAGAAATAGTAGTAGCACAAGCATAGAGACAGACAGACAGGAAGAGTAATAGCACAGGCACAGGGACAGACAGACAGGAAGAGTAATAGTTGATAGTGAGACAGAAAGAGTAAGACTACAGATACAGAACGAAATAGAAAGAATACAGGGACAAAAATAGATAGAAAGATAAAGAGCACAAAGACCAACACAAAAAGAGTATAGGAACAGAAAGAAAGACAGAAAAACGCAAAGAGTTCAGGGACAGAAAGAGTAAAAGTATAGCGACAGACAGAGAAACAAAAAGGGGAGTACAGGTACAGAAAGATTAGAGTACCGAGGGAGACAAACATAAAAAAGAGTATTGGAATAGAAAACAGAACGATTAATATTACAGAGACTGGAAGAGAGACAGAAAGATTAACAAAAAGAGACAGAAAGGGAGACAAAAAAGAGGAATAGTACGGGGACAGAAAGTGAGACAGAAAGAGTAAGACTACAGATACAGAACGAAATAGAAAGAATAAAGGGACAAAAAGAGATAGAAAGATGAAGAACACAAAGAGAGTGTAGGAACAGAAAGAGGGGCAGAATTCAGACAAACACATAAAGAGTTCAGAGACAGAAAGAGTAAGAGCATACAGACAGAAAGAGTAAGAGCACACGGACAGAAAGAGAGGCAGAAATATAAATAGTAAGAGTACAGCGACAGACAGACAGACAGACAAAACGGGGAGTACAGGTAGAAAGAGAGACAGAAAGATTAAGAGTACAGAGGGAAACAAACACAAAAAAGAGTATGGGAATAGAAAGACAGAAATATTAATATTAAACAGAAAGGAAGAGAGATAGAAAGATTAACAATACAGAGACAAAAATGGGAGACAAAAAGAGTAAGAGCACGTAGACAGAAAGAGATAGAAAGAGTAAGAGTACAGGGACAGACAGACAGAAGAAGTAATACTATAGAAACAAAAAGAGAGAAATAGAAACAGCAAGAGTTCAGGACAGAAAGAGTAAGAGTACAGAGAGATAGAGATAGAAAGAGTAATAGTACAGAGAGAGAGAGAGAGATAAAAAGAGTAATAGTACAGAGAGAGATATAAAAAGAGTAAGAGAACAGAGACAGAAAGAGAAGATAGAAGAAGTAAGAGTACAGGGATAGACAGACAGACAGAAGAAGTAAGACTACAGAGACAGAAAGAGAGAAATAGAAAGAGCAAGAGTTCAGGGATAGAAAGAGAGATAGAAAGAGTAATAGTACAGGGAGAGAGATAAAAAGAGTAAGGGTACAGAGAGATAGAGATAGAAAGAGTAATAGTACAGGGGGAGAGAGAGAGAGAGAGAGAGAGAGAGAGAGAGAGAGAGAGAGAGAGAGAGTAAGAGTGCAGGGACAGACATACTGAAGGAGTAAGACTACAGACAGAAAGAGAGAAATAGAAAGAGGAGAGATAGGAGCAAGAACAAAGAGAGACAGAAAGAGAGAGACATAAATAGTACGGTGAAAGACAGAGAGACAAAAAGGAATACAGATATAGAAAGATACAAACACAAAAACAGTACAGAGAGAGAAAGAGTAGAGGAGAGAGAGAGAGAGAGAGAGAGAGAGAGAGAGAGAGAGAGAGAGAGAGAGAGAGAGAGAGATTGTGGCTAATAAGAAAGAATACAGGACACAGTACATATAATAAGAAAGAAAGACAGACAACACCGAACGAGTACAGGGACAGACAGACACAGATGGAGTATCTATTGGTGGAATCTATACCAAATAGAGTTAACTTATCCCATCCAAAGAAGGCCATACTGCTTACTTAGTTCCACTTTTGCCGACTGGGCTAGCCAGGTGGGTCAAGTGCCTGCCTGGCAAAGGTCGCGGGTTCGAATCCCGTCTCGGGCTTGGATCACAGTAATTGCAAAAACTTTGGGTGGTGCATTATGGCCACAGAAGCCGATGCGCCAACAACTAACAGAAAAAAAAGTTCCACTTTTAGTAGTTATTCAATAAACACTTAGATCTTTGTAAATACGTAACTTGGCTTGTTTCCATTAATTTGCACACTACTATATTTTGCGATCCAATTAAAAGCCTGGCTCTCTCTCTGAGTCCGTAACGATTCAGTCTTTCCATTAATCTCTACATGTAGAGAGAGAGAGACAAGGAATGTGAGAAAACACAGAAAGAGAAAGAGAAAGGCGAGAGGGAGAAAATCTGGGAACAGACAAAAAGAGAGGAAGAGGCATAAAATGAAACTGATCTCTCAGTTTCATTTTATGCCTCTTCCTCTCTTTTTGTCTGTTCTCACAGAAGGACTGAGAGAAACTGATACAGATAGTCACTGAAACAGAAGAGAGGACAGACGGAGAAAGAGAGACCCTGAGAAAGGGACACTGAATATAATGAGAAAGAGAGGTAGACTATAGAATGTAGACTATAGAATATAATGAGAAAGAGAGGTAGAATATAATGAGAAAGAGAGGAATATATTTTGAAGTAGCACCGCAATCGAAAGGTCTGTGTGTGTGTGTGTGTGTGTGTGTGTGTGTGTGTGTGTGTGTGTGTGTGTGTGTGTGTGTGTGTGTGTGTGTGTGTGTGTGTGTGTGTGTGTGTGAGAGAGAGAGAGAGAGAGAGAGAGAGAGAGAGAGAGAGAGAGAGAGAGAGAGAGAGAGAGACAAAAGAGGCTTAAAAGACAGAAAACAAGGCACAGACAGAGGAGAGAGAGAGAGAGAGAGAGAGAGAGAGAGAGAGAGAGAGAGAGAGAGAGAGAGATCACGAGTTTTCTATGAGTTCCGAAGAGTAAGCAGTGGATGCCATCTCCGTAAGTGCAACTCCGTGGCAGTTGATGGGATTAAGAGAAGCGATTAACAGTTTCCGCATCTATAATGCACGTGCGTGTGTGAAATCTTTTGCCGATCTCATCATGCAAGTTGCGCTTGGACTCTTTCAAGAAAATCAATATCATTTTATGAGGTCTCCATCCTTGGACACAGTGTTCTAAGTGCAGTCATACAACTGCCTCATACAGAGGAATTATGATCTCCATATCTCTACTGGATATTGTTCCATAAATCTTTGACAGGACCATATGAGCTTTCCTGGCTACCTGTTTACACTGCTCAGAAAACTTTATTTGCCCGTATCGTAACTCCCAGATCCCTTTCTTCCTCTACTGTTTTTAATTCAACCCCACGAACTATATAATTTATTTTGGGGTTGCTATTCCCCAAGTTTGCAAGTCCACCTTGCATTTTGCTGCATTAAAACGTAACTGCCATTCTTCTGACCATCCTTGAAGCCTTTTCAATCCATCCTGAAGGAGAGCTGCTTGGCACTAGTCATTAACATCCCTCCCAATCTTTAGGTCGTCTGCAAATTTTGACATCACGCCCTTTATCCCTTCGTCCATTTCGTTTATGACAATCAGAAACAACAGTAGTCCCAGAACCGATCCTAGGGGACCCAACTTTTGACGTTACCCCAATCTGAACATCCATTAAATCCAACCCTCTGCCTTCTGGCCTACAGCCACCCTACTATCCACATATGTTGTGTCATTCAGAATGCTAAACGTTCCTGGATTGCGCTCTTAATCATTGCCTTTAAGATTTTTTCCTACTACTGAAGTCAGACTAACCAGTCTGTAGTTACCGAGTTCACTCTTAGAACCGCCTTTACATATTGACGATACATTGGTAGTTCTTCAATCCAAAGGAATGTCTACCGAGTCCAATGATGCCCTCATAATTAACCTCAATGGGTCCGGTACACTCTCTGGCCGTCCCTCAAAATTACTGGTTCTATTCCATAAATTCCAGGAGCTTTACTTTCCTTTAGGGTAGAAAGATTTTCTAGTAAACAGTCATCTGTAATTTGGAAATCACCAATTTCATATGGCTCAGTTGATACAGCCACTCCTCAGCATGAAGGGTCTTTCGTCAGCAAAAGAGATAAGGAAGCGGATGATAAGGAAGAGAGACAGAGACACAAAAAGAATAGAGGAAGTACTGATAATAAGAGAGACAGAAAGAATACAGGATAGAGTACATAATAAACAGACAGACATGAACAAAAAGAGTACAGCGAGAGATAGAGATAGACACAGAAAGAGTACAGAGAATAAGAGAGACAGAAAAAATACAAATGACAAGACAGACAGAAAGAATACAGGAGAGAGAACATATAATAAGAATAATATGAAGGACAGAATGTATGACACGCAGAGTACAGATAATACCGAAA
Organism: Mastigoproctus giganteus; assembly: GCF_048544385.1. Taxonomy (NCBI): domain Eukaryota; kingdom Metazoa; phylum Arthropoda; class Arachnida; order Uropygi; family Thelyphonidae; genus Mastigoproctus; species Mastigoproctus giganteus. Next base: position 10,707,677 of record NC_143582.1, read on the forward strand.
AGAGAGAGAGAGAGAGAGACATAGAAAGAGGAGTGTACACAGAGAGGGACAGATACAGCAAAAAAGGATACAGAGAGAAAGAGGGAACTGTACATAAAGACACCGAAAGAGAGATGGAGAAATATATATGTAAAGAGAGAAAAGGAATGAATGAAAAGATAGAAATACAGAGGAATAATATGAGAGATACACAGAAAAAGAAAGGCGAGAGGGAGAAAGTACGAGAACTGACACAAAATATAGAAAGAGCTATAAAATGAAACTGACAGATACCGAAAAAGGAGTGAGAGAAAAAGTGAGACGGATAGACATAGAAAGAGAAAATGAGAGGAGAACAGACAGACAGAGAAAGAGAGCGTCAGAAAGAGGATGCTATACACAAAGAGAAACAGACGCAGAAGGAGAATGAAAGTGAAAGAGAGACAGACGAAAGAGGCTAAAAGAGAGAAAATGAGGGACAGAGAGGAAGGAGGGAAAAGAGAGAGAGAGGAAGGAGGGAAAAGAGAGAGAGAGAGAGAGCGTAAGTTTTCTGCGAGTTCGGGTGAGTAAGCAGTGGATGTCATCTCCATTGCAGCTGATGGGATTAAGAGGAGCAAGATCAGAACCTGGCGATTAACAGTTTCCGCATCTTTCAATGCACGTGCGTGTGGGGAATGTTTTATTAGCGTCAGGTGATTCTGCAACCGCGTATCGTACCGGGAAATCATTTTCCAACATCGCTCTATCAGCCACCTGTCCGAGGTAAGTTCGTCGTGGGTTTACCGGGGGCGGGGGGATAGGGGGATGCTCAGCCTCGCGTGACTCAATCTCCGAAGCAATCTCTGCATCGCGAATTCTTCATCGCCGGATTATTTCTTCCAGCCATCTTCATCCGAAACTTTATTTCCCGTTGCTGCCACCGCTTTAAACTTATTCAACATGTGCCGGTCCCTCCCCCCCCCAAGAAATTGAAACGCCTCAATCCGTTATGACGTCAAAATCAGCTCGGTTTGTATCTGAAGCGCCCATTTCGGCAGCCAAATCAGTGGGTCTGCACGGAACTATTTGGCGCAATCTTCTTCCGGTAGAGGCCACTCGCCACCGGAATGCTCCGAACGCGAAGTCGCGAATCCCGCAGTCTTAGATAACAATGTTGTGTAGGCGGAGTAGTCATTTCTTCGGTGATTGATTGTCCAATGAGCACGCGATCGCTGTCCCGATGTGTGGGTGAGCGAACGTGTTACCTTTATTTTCTTACAACGCCGCACCAAAGAAACGACCTTTAACGGATCCCTCCGCTGCAGTTTTTCCGCCACCAGGATTGCCAAGCGATTTTTCTCAAATTAAAGATTAATTAGATGCGTCTCAGTGCCATTGTGTTCCCGATAAAGCGCGATTATCCCACACCTAATTGGTCGGGACAAACAATACGAAAAGTTGGTTAATATTTTCTGAGAAATTTTCATATGAAGTGGTTAAGCAAAGGAGGGTCGAATTGAGTCCTTCACATTGTGTAGGAGCTTACTTGAGTAGCTTTAATTGAAACTAATTTTATAGCGTAAACATTTTTTTTTTCTCCTTTACATTTTCCTTTGTACAAATCCTTAAGGTAAAGAGGATATCTTCCATTAGGTAAGATTTTAATTAAGAATCTTGGAGCCACAGGTGACGGTGGCTTTTGTGATTAAACAAAGATTATAATGGTTAGGTTTTGGGAGATTGTTCGAGGACATTGTATTTCTGTGAGCCTGCTGCTGATGCTCGTCCCCCAACCCACCCTCGAAATACGTAAGAGTCTAAAGTTATCGAAATTTCAAATTTTTCCAAAGCGATTCCAAACTTTGAATAAGAATTGAAAACTGCAAACTAATCTAACTGCATATGAGCATTCATTTTTATTTTGAATGAATGCTCATATGCAGTTAAATGAGTTTATCAGTTTTCAATTCTTATTCAAAGTTTGGAATCGCTTTGGAATAATTTGAATTTTGAGGCCTTTTTTTTTTCAACAACGAAAGTTCTGTCCTCTAAGAATCTTTTCCTGGATTGAAATTTCAATAACTTTAAGAGTCTAACGTATTTCGGGGGTGCGGTTAGGGAGGGGAATCAGCAGCAGGCTCATAGAAATACAACGTCCTCGACCAATCTCCCAAAACATAACCATTATAATCTTTGTTTAATCTCAAAAGCCACCATCACCTGTGACTCCAAGATTCTTAATTAAAATCTTACCTAATGGAAGATATGCTCTTTGCCTTAAGGATTTTAACAAAGGAAAATGTAAAGGAGAAAAAAAAATGTTTATCCCATCCAGGAAATACGTAAGAATCTAAAGTTATCGAAATTTCAATCCAGGAAAAGATTTATAGAAGACAGAACTTTGATTGTTGAAAAAAAAAAGGCCTCAAAATTAAAATTATTCCAAAGCGCTTCCAAACTTTGAATAAGAATTGAGAACTGACAAATTCATCTAACTACGCATGAGTAGATATGATTCTAAAATACCATAAATAAATAAAAAATTAGCATCGCACAATACGAAACTTAAAAGCGAATCATAAAATCTTTTCCCTCGCCATTCAAAGCAGATTTGTAAGAACCGCGTGCTCAGCATAGCTGCCGGCCCTGTCTTGCTTCATCCGACATCTAACGTCCCTCTAAGGATGCTAATCCTTTCTAATTGGGTCGGCAGATATGTCGGACAAGGGTTTTGTGTACAGTTTCGACCCTTCTCAGGCTGCCCACGATAATAAATTGTCTCTTCGAGGATTATCGCTGTCCTTTTTAGACCTTATTAAGGAGACGAAAAGAAGATGGTGTGACAGCACCAGATAAACTTTTGGGGAGGCAAAACGTTCACATCTGCAGACAATTTAAATTCATCATAAAAGAGCACGCGATGCTCCATAACTCCAAACTACACTCGACTTTCTTGAACTCCAACCACACTAAACTGGTGCAGCAAGTTTTACTCCGGGGACTCCGAAGTGAAATCGTATAAATAAAAGTTTAAATGCAGTTAGTTGGGTAAAGGGCTTCTGTTACAGGAACGTGCGCATGAGCAGATATAGTCAACAAAGAAAAATGGATTCATAACATGAACCAGAAGAATTCAATAGCTAATGGATAGACGATTGGTTATGGGAGCAGCTAGCTCATCTTCCAGACCTGGCGCCACCAGAATGAATGCTCCACTTCGACAGACACGTGGATAGATAAGCAACAGACAGATAGACAGAAGGAAAGCCTACGTGACGTTCACCATGACGAAGGGGCGTGAGCTGTTTTGATTGAAACATTCCGTGTGATTTGAAGATTGAATTGGTCACTTTTGGCTCCGCGGAAAAGCTGCGTTGTAGAACCTCCCCCCCTCCCCTCACATGGATGCTGAGCCAGCGAAACACTCTTCCGTTCTCCAACCAAAAGAATCCGTAATATTTGTTTGCTGTCGACATATGTGACGAGAAAGCTGGCAGACGTTCAATATCACAAATGAATCGTGGCTCGAGGCGGAGAAAAAATCGTTTGCCAACAAACACAATTCTTTCTCGCAACACCATGAGTCGCACAGCACTTAATGTACCTAATTTAAATGATTTTGCGAAGGCCCCCAGTGGAGTCCCTTCTATTTTTCAAGAAAAGAATATTAAACTTAATAATACACAGGACATATACATACACAGGACAAAAAAATTAGTCGCTTGTTGCATATATAGCAGACTGAAGAAGGGATTGCACCCAAAAGATGGGGCTCAGAAAAGTGCTAAGGAGTGGCAAAAAGAGTGATAGCATCTGATAGGACATCCTGTTAAAGAAGTAGCCGAATTTGCTGTTGCTTCAGAAAGATGATTTGCATCTAGTAAAGGAAAAACGAATTCAAACAAGACAAGACCTATTTGAAAAAGGTAACCAAGGAACTCATCAACCGATTTATGAGAGACCACTGCGAAGAGATTTGCATTAACACGGACTGATAGGAGTAGAGTCCTGAAAAAGACCAAAATTTGCTGACGAATCCAAATTTTGCTTATACTATAACGAAGCCAGGCACTGAGTTCACAGGAAAAGCAATGAGGAATTCGTCCAAACTGTGTGCAGAGGTATCGTACAAGCTGGGGATGTTTTAACCGGAGGAAGTGGGCTGACTGTCAAAATATTCTGGATGATCAGGTTTTGTTGGGTCGACGTCAATAGGAGTCATAAATCCGTCCATACTTGAACACACCTTTACTCCAGATAAGATTATTCATCATTTTTTTTTCTTTTAACATAGGGACTCGGACTCCAATCTGCCCCTACACAATCTCCAGGAAAGCTTACCTGCCTACCCTTAACCCACCCACGGTGCTACTACCAACTTCTTTTAATAAAAACTATAGCGTGGGTTGCAAACCGAACGTCAGAAGACACGCATTACCTAGCCATCAACTATTAATGATTTCTACTTTTGGTCTCGGAAACAACCCCCCCCTCCCCCATTGTCTTGACCACCAGTTGTCTTTCACTAAATTGTCACATATCACTCACCAAACTGTCATGTACCGAACTGTCCCACACCCAAGATTCACAGACAATGTCAAAATCGCTGTTGATCCCGGATTTTTCTTTTGCTGGTTGGTTGCTGTAGGGTATTAGCAACTTAGGTCATGTTGCGCCATATATAATGTCTTGTGATCGATTTACTGTTTGCTGCACGAAAAACCCAAGTTACACTCGCCTGAGATCATTAACTCAGCCACGTGGTGAAAAAGGCCCATAAAATTTCCTCACTTCATTGACGGAATTCGAACTCAGGTATTTTCCACCCAGTGTGGAGAGGACGATGATTATACCAACTCTGCTAATCACAAGGCTGCCATTTGCTGAACATTTGAAGAACACTCATGATATCGATACTTCTATATTCCAGGATAACATTTGTCCGATTCACAGGGCCCTCGTCGGTAGCACAGTTAGTATAATCGCAGTGCTCCCACACCGGGTGGAAAAGACTTGAGTTAGAGTCCGGTCGATGACGTGAGGAATTTTTGTCGGCCTTTTTCACAAGGTGGATCTGTAAGTCGGTCTCAGGCGAGAACAGCATGTTTTTTTCCTCCCGGAAATTCGAGTTTTCCGTCCAGCAGAACAGAAAATCGACGACCACAGAACACACGCAATTTACAGACAGTATAGATGGAACAATATGGCCTTAATCGCTGATGCTCCTAAAATCCCACTACAATAACAACAACAACGGTTCACAGGACCTCTACTGCCTTGAAATGGCGGGAGGAACACGATGGAAAAGTATGGGACTACCTTCAGCGGAAAGGTAAACACAATAGCATTCATAAATCCTGAATCAATTACGGACTCAGTTTTTTTCAGAATGGCCAAATATTGATATAAACTACACAAGAGGGGTCTAGTTGAATCCTCTTGAATCCATGCCAACGAGAATTCATAGAGTGGTGATTCGCGCTAATGGAGCGGTTGCCCATTATTAATTGAATAAAATTACACAAGTGACTAAATTTTGTCCATTGTCTGTATATGCTAGTAAGAGACCACAAAATCAATACAATCTTATGATCATAACATAGAATGATCTCAATTGTAAATTCGCGCGCAGGATATGTGAAGACCATTTCTGTTTTCTTCGTAATACCATACCAGTTCCATTAAGACACCAGAATATCTCCAATCTACTGTCAATCGTCACTTTTTCTAATGGGATTTCTCTCAAGGTATCCAAGTCCTCAGAGACTATGCCAATGCTTCCAAACCTTTTACAAGGCCAATTGAATCATTAAGAAAAGCACTTTCTGTAATGATTATAAGCATCTTCATTTGTAATTTCTTAATGCGTCATTTCACTTAGAAATAAAGAACACGGAAATTGTATTGGGTCGAAAGTACAGGAACCGCGATAGAAGCAATCCATAAATCTCATCAGAAAGAAGTAGACTGATGTTGCTCGCAGGATTCATTTGTTATAATGAACTGTGGGTGGCTTTTCTCGTTATCCCCATAATGTAGGTCAGACAGACCACCAATTTACTAGCAAAGAGATTGTGGCGTCCATAGAACAAACCTGGTTGGGTAGTTATAGAGGTGAATTTGTAATTTCACTAATGGTAAGCGATTTCCGGTAAGGGAATGATATTTTCCTCCTTAATCGATCAATATGGAAGATCCAAAGGGAGAAACGGGCATTTGGTGCCAAGTGCTGAATTATGGATCGGTCGTAAAAGAAATGGCATGGCTTGACGATCTAGTTGTGGGGGGCATGCTTGAGCAGAGACATCGATGGAGAAGTAAAATTCTAGGAACAATTCTTCTTGCGTCAAAACCCTTAACCAACGAAGCACCAAGGATTTTATTCATTTACTTTCCTTCATTCTGGTTTTCTGTGTCAAAGGATTCTTATGGCTTCCCAAACCCTTACAAAAATAGAGAACAGTGCCCACTTTCTTTCGGCTGATAATGAATTGTCTTGTACCAAACTGAAGAAGATCCGAATCTTGAATACTTCTTCACGCACCAAAGTCTGAAAACGAGAAAGACCGTGGCCTATTTGTGATATTTATCCAAAAATTACTCTGATTATCTCTCTATACATTAAAAAAAGTTTTCCTCCTAGTAATATTTATTTGAGCCAATGGGAAGAGGGCGGGGTAATTACGTCATTACAAATTCGCAGGTAAATAATTATATTGTTGTCCTCCATAACGTTCACCAACCTCGTGCACGTACTTCATTGTCTAAACAAATGATGGAACATCAAATATCTAATCTTCACTGTCTAATCAAATGGAACATCATTTGATGTTCCATTGTAATGTCAGCTGCAGAAGAGACTCGATATAGTTTGTATATTTGTACAGTTTATAAATATTTTAATCCTGCTCTTTCGGATGCAACAATATTCCTCATACATTATGGAACCTTAAGCAAAAGGCCATTATTCGACCTTGAGAATACCGCATGGTGTAGCCAATGGGAGAAGAGGGATGCGGGTCACGTGGTACAAGTGGGCGGGGTAAATGCGTCACTAAAATGCACAGCTAAATAATTACATAGGTCTTTTCCTGATTAGATATCGATCAGTGCGTTTCGACAGGTGTGTCTTTTAGTATAAAAGATTTGACTTACTCCGTCATACCGCTATATTTTACGCAGAAAAGCGTGCGCGGGGGTTAGCGAAGTCCCCTAGTATACATTACAAAACTTCCACTGGCACTGTTTACAGATACACGTTCGTAATAACGTTTTCAGCCCAAAATCGCCTGATTAAAAACTTTCTAAAGTTTGGCTATCTTTCTCGGAAAACACATATCCCATTTTGCATTTATCTGTTCGTCCATGTTATTATCTTTCTATTCGAAATTTCAATTACACTTTTAGCCACTTCTAGCTCTCTCTCTGTATATCCTCCCCATTTGTATCTTTCTCTGCATGTTTGCATCTTTCTGTCTTAAACTTCAGTTACACATCCTGTCCTCTCTCCATTTCTCTATCTCTCTGCTACTTCTTTACTTAAACCATTAGGTAATGGGATTTCGCAAACCCGACATACTGTCAAGCGTCCTTCTGCGAGTTTCTTCCACGAACTCGAAGAAGGACGCTTGACTGACGTCAGCAGATTTTTCCTAGGCCGATCTATTCATTTAAATGAGGTAATAGAAGGAAAGGGCGGACTACCACGAAAGATTCGAAGCACCACCGCAGAATTTTTAAATCAGGGCTTAACTGTAATGGAGACTCGAAAAGAGTTGGAAGAGGAAAAAAAGAAATAAAAGTACGTTCCTGGATTGCTCGACTGTTTCCAGAGTGAAAGGCTAAAACAGACGAAAAGATGTTGGACTTTCTAAAAATAAACTCAAACCAGTTTCGTGGTGAACGGAAAAAGAGAGACTGCTTTAACTTTGACTATGGAAACTGTTCAATTATTTTCCCCACCCTACGAAGTCGAAACGGATTTTATCCTTCACCCACTCTAATCCTTTAATCCTGAAGGATAATAGTTCCTAGCCTTCGCGCTTCTTAGATTGGCCACCGATTGGCAGTTTCGGACGCCCAGGAGGCGCGTCTGCGAGTCAGTTTAAAAATAAGTTCCTGTGTTCGAAAATCAAGAGCCTCTCCAGGTGTTGCGAAGCTTAAATTGCCAACAAACACTTTATTTGGATCTCAACCAAGGTCTTTGGGTACGAAGTGAGAAAATTTTCCTGCCTGGAGATTAAAAGTTGCCACACGTGTTGGAGAAATGTATGTTTTGATGGCCAGCCAAAAAGTGCAAATTTAAAAAGGCGAGTTTCGTGTATCGTCTGGCTAATTACCATTGCGCTTGCAATGGTAATTAGCTCATCGGTTTCTATGGTTACATATCTTCAAAAATATTCCATATTTATCTCCAACGGAGAAAATATATATCTTAAATCTTAATTCCTTGAAAGAAACGTTGCTGTTTTCAAGAACTTTTAAGTTATATTTCCCTCTAGCTGGATTCGTCTCTAGAATCACTGAATGGAACTCGTCACTATCAGTGGTGCAGATGATCTTGTTTGGACTTAGTTTGATCTAACCTACCGGCGTTTTTGCAATATTAGCAAAATGATCAACTCAGCATTCGTGGTTTTAATAAAGACAACAAACAGTTACCTGTTCTAGAGAAGAGGATGGCCGCATGCTTCATTTGTTTGGAATCACTTTCTCCTGGAAAGCAGATTCTTTCGAAGAAAATAACGAAAATCAGTTGATTTAGACAGGCAACTAATCTGTAAGCATTTATGGCAAAGTTGTTAAACAGTTGTGATTAGAGAAATGCATATAAGCGAAAAGCCTTTCTAATGTGGTCGCGTGCATACTGCATTCGACCCACTTACACGATGATTTTATAATTTCATGACGATCCCAAACACGAAAGGTATTTGGAGCCCATAGCACTATCCTCTAGAACACTGGATGGGTTGAAGGTTAAGAGGATATTATGATTATGAATTAAAAGTAGTTTGTAGTGCACTTCTATGACTAAGATTACATGTTAGTCTCTCTCTCCTTCTTCTTTCGTCGCGTTTTCACTTTTAACTTCTTTCTTTTTCATTCGCTTTATTTTTCTGTTTCTCTTTTTCCCCCCTTCGTTTGTCTCTGTTTCATTTTGCATTCTCTCTCTTTCATCGTGTTTTTTTCCTTTTAATTTATCTTTCTCTCTTTTTCTATCGCTTTTCTGCTTTCATACTCTCTATTTTATTGCGTTTTACCCTTTTATTTTTGTCGCATTTTACTTCGCTTTATTTTTCTGTTTCTCGCTTTATTTTTCTCTTATTTTCTTTTCTGCTTTCCTATTTTTCTCTTTCATCGCGTTTTCTCCCTTTTGTCTTTGTCGCTCTTTCTCTTTCTTTGTTTTCTCTATTTTTTTCACTTTCCTTGTCTCTTTTCTTTATTCTCTCTCTCTCTCATCGTGGGTTCTTCCTTTTACTTTCCCTCTTTACGCAACTTTTGCTTTAGCTTTCTCTGTCTCATTTTCTTTCTTTCCTTCTTTTGGCTCTCTATCTGTTTGTTTCTCTCTCTCTTTCATCGTGTTTTTTTTCTTTTTATCTTCTTTCTCTTTTTTTCCTTCGCTCTTTTTCTTTCGCCTTATCCTTTTACTTTTCTCTCTTCCCTTCTATTACGTTCGCTCTCTCTCTCTCTCTCTCTGACCGTAGTTTCTTCCTTTTACTTTCTCTCTTTCTCTTTTGCTTTCTTTCTCTCTTTCTCTTTTGCTTTCTTTCTCTCTTTCTCTTTTGCTTTCTTTCTCTCTTTATTCTTCGCTCTCTTTTTCTTTCGCTTTCTTCCATTTCTCTCTCTCTCTCTCTCTCTCTCTCTCTCTCTCTCTCTCTCTCACCGTGGTTTATTTCTTTCACTTCTCTCTTTATTCTCTTTTTCTTTCGCTTTATTCTCTTTTTCTTTCGCTTTCTTTTCTTTTTCTTTCTTTCGCTCTCTCGTGCTTCTCTCCCTTTCATCGTACTTTTTTGCTTTTATCTTTTTCCTTCGCTCTGGTTTTCTTTCGACTTATCGTTGTTTTTCTCTTTTCCTTTCTATTAATCTCTCTCTTTCATCGTGTTTTTCCCTTTATCTTCTTTCTCTTTATTTGGCTCTCTTTTTCTTTCTTTCGCTCTCTCGTTCTGTTCTGCTTCTCTCTCTCTCTTTCATCGTGTTTTTTTTTTTTACTTTTATTCTTTTTATCTTTTTTTCCTTCGCTCTCCTTTTCTCTGGCTATATCGTTGTGTGTTCTCTTTCTTTCCATTATGCTCTCTCTCTCCTTCCCTCTTTCTTTCCTCAGTTCTACTCCCTTAATTTCAATTATTTTGGAAATGTTATTACCCTGACGATTATTCCACTGGTATAAATACACTCCCATCATCCTTTGAATATTTTCTGAAAAACCCAGCGAGACGACCTAATGGCACGACACGCGGAAGTTATTTGTCGGCTGAGAGAAGTCCCCAACGTCTCAGTCACCTCTCCACATCCATCTGTACTGTTGGAGAAAAGTACCGTTGCAGTGCGTCGCGTACTTCTATAGACTTGCACCGATTGCTCCTTGAGGAGCAAAGGGCACAGCGGTGAGGAGGGGAGGGCTTGACGGATGCCGTTTAAGTCACGCAGTAATATCACAAGAAAGTACGCGCTGCAGCTGCATCCCTAATACCAACGTCTTCTGAGGGTGGAAAGCATATCCAAGAAAAACGTGACCAGGCTAGAAATAAACAAATCCCATTAGGACAAAAGACAAATAATCAAACACAAACTTACCATAACTTCCAGTTTACGCAATAATGGCTGTTCTTTGATTTAATTTTCTTGCATCAATTTGCAACAGCCAATGATGTTTCTCAGCGTTCAGTTTCCTTTTATCGTTTTACAACAATTAACTTTCATGTCCGTCTGCTTTTAATTTTTTTGCCATCACTTTGCAACAATTAACTTTCACGTTCGTCTGCTTTTAATTTTTGCTCTCACTTTGCAACAATTAACTTTCATGTCCGTCTGCTTTTAATTTTTTTGCCATCACTTTGCAACAATTAACTTTCACGTTCGTCTGCTTTTAATTTGCTTCCATCACTTTGCAACAATCACCCTCCTTTTCTGTTCGTCTGCTTCCAGTTTTTCGTTAACCTCATGGCAACAATACCAATTCTTAATGTAATTTGTAAAGATTAATTAAAAAACGCATTATTACTAAATGCGTCCTTCGTTATTGCTTTTAAACTCGCTACCACTTCATTCAAACACTTTCCCCCTTACAGCGCTCCTGGCGGAATAAATTGCAAACATGACTACCAAACGAGCATTAGTCTAACATAATTTCTGCAACGAGCGGTAATCAAATGGTAATGAACTCGGTGGACAACGTGGCATATGGTTAGTTGGGCCAAAATTAGTGGGCCGCTAAAATTAGTTTCACTGTTTTAGCTGAGGACAATCACCACCTATAAAAAGAGAAATCGCGGTGGAGTCAAAGAGAAAAAAAAAACATTAAGCTTAAAAAATGAGGCGAAACATCCTAAGACAATTTGGTTTCTAAATATAGAAGGTAAGACGAGTAAGACTGAAATGTGTGAGAATTGGGGGGATGCATTTTTCGGCTGTTCCAAAACAGCTTGTGTAAGGTGGCACATAGTTGTGGCAAGAATAAAATAAATATTAATTTATTAGCTTTCGAAATTTTTATGGCTGTGAGCGCAGTGTTACCTGGGAAGCTCAACTCACAAGACCATACAGCGCCATCTGGCTGCAGGGTTTCCTTATTATTAAAGGAACAATGGATAAGTATAAGTGAGGTATGTGATGTAAAACAATAAAGGTGACATGCAGCGCCATCTATATATTTTTTTCTTTCCGTTTTCTATCAATTTTTTGGGTCAAGGCGATAATAGACATTTATTGGTGGCAATTTTCCTGGCAGATAGTCGGAAAATACGAGAGGTGGATGAAGATGGCAATTGATGTTTCCAGGAATGACTGGAAAAGAGCAAAAAAAAGAGCCCAATTCTTTCAGATGAGTTTCAAATTGTTGAAAATTCTTTTCAATAGAGTTGTTCTATAACCTGAAGAAAAGAGAATTTTTTAATATATATTTTTTTTTTTTTTAACGAATGACAGAACGAAAGCCTTATTTCACCTTGCAAATAGCGTCGATGTACCCAAAGGAATTCATATTTCAGCGCAACTGAACTCCTGAAGTGTCATTGTTGCCATGCCAACATCTGCCAGCAACATGTTTATATAGTGAGTCGGGTTTCATTTTGTCCGCTTCGATAGACGCATTAAAATGAAGGCGAAGAGCTAACTGAGCTCGACTCGTTCGACGTCCCTACAATGATTGCCTTCCAGGGTGCTATAAAACGAGGACAGTAGTAGATTTACACCTTCTTACCATCATCGCGCCGAAAACATAAAGAGGACATTTTGAAAAAAGCTTATACAGATGAATGCCTTTGTGCATGTCACAGCTTCGTGGAAAAAGACAGAATGAAAATTTTTTATTCCGTGCTAAGTGCAGCCAATAAATGCAACAGAACGAACCTGGGCCACTGCCCTCTACGATTTAAAATGAACAAACGTAAAGCAGAAAA